>NC_069501.1:560230250-560480250 GCF_027579735.1 Bombina bombina | reverse complement strand
CCAATATAGCCACCTTTCTTTGCAAGGACACTGAAAAGCCTGCCATCCATGGATTCTGTCAGTGTTTTGATCTGTTCACCATCAACATTGCGTGCAGCAGCAACCACAGCCTCCCAGACACTGTTCAGAGAGGTGTACTGTTTTCCCTCCTTGTAAATCTCACATTTGATGATGGACCACAGGTTCTCAATGGGGTTCAGATCAGGTGAACAAGGAGGCCATGTCATTAGATTTTCTTATTTTATACCCTTTCTTGCCAGCCACGCTGTGGAGTACTTGGACGCGTGTGATGGAGCATTGTCCTGCATGAAAATCATGTTTTTCTTGAAGGATGCAGACTTCTTCCTGTACCACTGCTTGAAAAAGGTGTCTTCCAGAAACTGGCAGTAGGACTGGGAGTTGAGCTTGACTCCATCCTCAACCCGAAAAGGCCCCACAAGCTCATCTTTGATGATACCAGCCCAAACCAGTACTCCGCCTCCACCTTGCTGGCGTCTGAGTCGGACTGGAGCTCTCTGCCCTTTACCAATCCAGCCACGGGCCCATCCATCTGGCCCATCAAGACTCACTCTCATTTCATCAGTCCATAAAACCTTAGAAAAATCAGTCTTGAGATATTTCTTGGCCCAGTCTTGACGTTTCAGCTTGTGTGTCTTGTTCAGTGGTGGTCGTCTTTCAGCCTTTCTTACCTTGGCCATGTCTCTGAGTATTGCACACCTTGTGCTTTTGGGCACTCCAGTGATGTTGCAGCTCTGAAATATGGCAAAACTGGTGGCAAGTGGCATCTTGGCAGCTGCACGCTTGACTTTTCTCAGTTCATGGGCAGTTATTTTGCGCCTTGGTTTTTCCACACGCTTCTTGCGACCCTGTTGACTATTTTGAATGAAACTCTTGATTGTTCGATGATCACGCTTCAGAAGCTTTGCAATTTTAAGAGTGCTGCATCCCTCTGCAAGATATCTCACTATTTTTGACTTTTCTGAGCCTGTCAATTCCTTCTTTTGACCCATTTTGCCAAAGGAAAGGAAGTTGCCTAATAATTATGCACACCTGATATAGGGTGTTGATGTCATTAGACCACACCCCTTCTCATTACAGAGATGTACATCACCTAATATGCTTAATTGGTAGTAGGCTTTCGAGCCTATACAGCTTGGAGTAAGACAACATGCATAAAGAGGATGATGTGGTCAAAATTCTCATTTGCCTAATAATTCTGCACTCCCTGTATTTATTTATATTATATTTTTTCCTTGTACCAACAGTGTAATTGGAAATCAAGCACCCAAGTGCTATTTAGTTGTCATTAGTGGCGTATAAGGTGATATTGTTTAAATTGTTTATAATCATTAACTATTGGTCCTAGATTTTAAACACATAGGACAATATTTAGATGACCGGTCATATGTGAGGAAGATTTTTTTAATATTATAATTTTTTTCTTGACACATGTATAGTACTTTTTATGATATTTATTTTTAATAAATAGCCCATTTCTTTTTACACCAATCGTTTGTCTCTGTAGCTAGACCTACATTAACAACTATCCCTTAGCTGTTAGCGCACGTATACACATCGTTTTTTGTATATTTCGGTCTTAAATTTTTTTCGGTTTTATGGGAGCAGATTAGTATATGTGCAGGGGTAAGATTTGCACATCACTTTACATTCCCTTTATTTCTCTAAATTACATGGGGTGCAGGGTGAGGCTCTGATTGGCTGAAAGAGCTGCCAGTCAAATAAGACTAAGAGAAAAACTTTCAGAGAGGCTGCATTGAATCAGGTAATGGAGCCTGACAAAAATGCACATTTTTAAAAGTAGAATTTACTTTAGAAAAAAAATAAGCCTATCAATATGCAGGTTATGAGAAGACTTTTCAGATAATGCGAAGTTATGGAGGCAAATTTACCATCAATTTAATATGTGGCATGGGTTAGAGCTTAGAGATTTTTTTGCTACCTTCAAAGTAGTAGATTTTTTATTTTTTTTTAGGTTATTAGTGAATCCACAAAAGAAAAAATAGTAGAAACTGCATCAGTAGGCCGACATAATGACAGATTTCTGAACCAGATTAAAAAAAAAAAAAAATTATACTGAAACTGTAAATGATGTCAGTCTGAAGCTTACATATTTTTTTGGAAATAATTTTAAATATTGTGTTTCTTTAAAATTTTGTTTTGTCACAAAGCAAAAACAGATTCCACAGCGCTATAAACATAGGCGGTATACAAGATAGCAATTATAGGGATCATATGGGTAGAGGGCCCTGCCTAGAGTCGCACTGTTGTAGTCAGCTCTTGTGAAGGTGATCTGCAAGCAGTTGGACTCTTAGCTTACATTCTAAAAGGGTTCATGGCAGATAGCAATGGAGGAGAGGAACTGGGATTAGGAAAGGTTAGTGTAGGTTGTATGAATCCCTGAACAGAAGAGTCTTTAGGGAGTGCTTGAAGCTTTCAAAACTAGGGAAGAGTCTTATGGAGCGAGGCAGGGAGTTCCACAAGATGGGAGCCAGTCTGGTGAAGTCCTGTAAACGGGAATATGAGGTGGTAACGAGAGGAGGAGAGTAGGAGGTTGTGAGCAGAGCTAAAGGGACGAGAGGGAGAGTATCTGGAGACAAGGTCGGAGATATAGAGGGGAGCAGTGCAGATGAGGGCTTTGTATGTCAGAATCAAAATTTTGTGTTTAATCCTGGAGGTAAGAGGAAGCCAGTGAAGGGATAGGCAGAGAGGTGCAGCAGATGAAGAGCGACGTGTAAGGAAGATGAGCCTGACAGATGCATTCATTATGGATTGTAAAGGAACTAGACGACAGCTATGGAGACCAGAGAGTACGGAGTTGCAGTAGTCAAGGCTGGAAAGGATGAGAGAGTGGATTAAAATCTTAGTTGTGTCTTGTTTAAGGAAATGTCTAATTTTAGAGATGTTTTTAAGGTGAAAGTGGCAGGATTTAGCCAAAGCCTGAATGGGAGGAGTGAAAGAAAGATCCGAGTCGAGTCAAGTGTGACCCCAAGACATTGGGCATGCGGGGTAGGGGTAACGGAGTTGTCAACAGTTATAGATAGATGGGGGGTGGAGATTTTAGAAGGGGGAAAAAATAAGGAGATCAGTTTTGTAGAGATTTATCTTAACCCCTAGACGACCAACGTCGTATCCTGGCCTGTACGACATTGGTTGTTATGCCCTTAAGAACCAGCTATGTACCCTGTGCGTCGCTGCAGTCCTAGAATTCTCTCTGCCGCAATCTCACTCAAAATAGCGAGATTGCGCCATTTCTGCATGCCCCACGAGTGGGGCACTGCAGAAATTGAATTGCAGAGTTGTGGCCCTCTCTGCATCGGCAGCGATGGTGCCGATCGTTGGTGGGTGAGAGCAAGGAGGCGGGGGCGGGTCTCGGGAGCGCGTGCATGCGCACGGCCATTATACACAAGGAAAGGAGGGGAAGGGGAAACATTTTTGGAAAGGGATCCGGGAGGGGGAGGGGGTAGGGTATTGAGGGGGGAAGCTACACTACAGAAAAATAGGATTATATGGACAACTGGGTACTGAGACTTTCTGCCAGTACTCAAGATGGCAGGGACAATTGTGGGGTGGTGGAGGAATAACAGGGGGTGGGATGTATCAGGTGGGAGGCTGATCTCTACTCTAAAGCTAACATTAACCCTACAAGCTACCTAATTAACCCCATTCACTGCTGGGCATAATACACGTGTGGTGCGCAGCGGCATTTAGCAGCCTTCTAATTACCAAAAAGCAACACCAAAGCCATATATGTCTGCTATTTCTGAACAAAGGGGATACAAGAGAAGCAATTACAACCATTTGTGCCATCATTGCACAAGCTGTTTGTAAATAATTTCAATGAGAAACCTAAAGTTTGTGAAAAATTTAACAATTTTTTTTTTTATTTGATCGCATTTGGTGATGAAATGGTGGCATAAAATATACCAAATGGGCCTAGAGCAATACTTTGGGTTGTCTACTAAACAAAAATATATACATGTCAAGGGATATTCAGGGATTCCTGACAGATATCAGCGTTACAATGTAACTATCGTTAATTTTGGGGGGGGAAAATGGTTTGGAAATAGCAGTGCTACTTGTACTTATTGCCCTATAACTTGCAAAAAAAAGCAAAGAACAGGTAAACATTGGGTATTTCAAAACTCAGGACAAAATTTAGAAACTATTTAGCATGGGTGTTTTTTGGTGGTTGTAGATGTGTAACAGATTTTTGGGGTTTTAAGTTAGAAAAAGTGTTTTTCTTTTTCATTTTTCATCATATTTTATAATTTTTTTTATAGTAAATTATAAGATATGATGAAAACAATGGTATCTTAAGAAAGTCCATTTAATGGCGGGAAAAACGGTATACAATATGTGTGGGTACAGTAATTGAGTAAGAGGAAAATGACAGTTAAACACAAACACTGCAGAAATGTAAAAAATAGCCCTGGTCCTTAAGGGTAAGAAATTGAAAAATGGTCTGGTCCTTAAGGGGTTAAGGTAGTGAGAGGACATCCATGAAGAGATATGAGAAAGACAGCGACATGGGTTAAGAAGGAAGGAGATAGGTCTGGAGCAGAGATGTAGATTCAGTGTCGTTTGCATACAAATGATATTGAAACCCATGGGACTTTATTAGGGAACCTAGTGATGACGTATAGATTGAGAAGGGGACCGAGCACAGAGCCTTGCAGTACCCCAACAGAAAGTGATAACGGGGCAGAGGAAGCCCCAGAGAAGGCTACACTAAAGGTACAGTAATGCAGTGCTGCTGCTTCAACAAAAGGATACCAAGAGAATGAAGCAATGTATAAAAGTAGTAAATTGGAAGGTTCTTTAAAATATTTATTTTTTTGGGTATCATGTACCTTTAACATCTCAATGCATTTTTGCTATCAATTTGTTTTTTATATTTATGACTTTATTTATTTATTGCATAAAAAGAGCTTTCAATAGATACCACAACAAAAAAAACAAAAAAACATAAAGATATCATATGCTGTAGCTTTTTCTAGCTGTAGAAAAAAAGAAAAAAAAAACTCAGTTTCTTTATTGGCATCACCTGATTAAGCTAAAACCAAACGTGTGTATAGTTTTATTGTTTTAAGGACCTAGGGCAAGATTAGATATGCGGCGCAGGCTTCAGCGTAACTGCTGAAACCCGCGTCGCCCGCAATTTCCCCTCGCATATCGGGGAATCACATAAACCCCACCGGCAGTTCATCGCCTGTCTTCAGTTCCGCGGTCATCTACCCTCTGGATTGGTCCTGGATGAAGATGGAAGATGTCGCCGGTTCCAAGAAGACTTCACCACTGCCTGGAAGAGGACCTTCTCTGCCAGACTTCAGGAACGGCGAGTACCTATTTGGGGCTTAGAGTTAGGATTTTTTTTTTTTTCTTTTTATTATTTTTTTTTTTTAGATTAGGTATTTAATGGGCACTTGTAAAAAGAGCTGAATGCCCTTTTAAGGGCAATGCCCTACAAAAAGCCCTTTTAAGGGCTATTGGTAGTTTAGTATTAGATTAGGGGGTGTTTTTATTTTGGGGGGGCTTTTTTATTTTCATAGAGATTAGGTTTAATTTTTTTATTTTTGATAATTTGGTTTATTTTCTGTAATGTTAGATTTTTTTATTTTTTGTAAATATAGATTATTTTAATTTAATTTTAGGATTTTTTTTTTTTTTTTTTTTGTAATTTAGTATTTTATTATTTTATGTAATTTGGGGTTAATTTAAGGGGTGTTAGGTTTATTGCGATGTGGAGGTTTGGCAGTTTAGGGGTTAATAGATTAAATTGCGATGTGGGTGAATGGTGGATTAGGGGTTAATAGTTTTATTAGTTGTTGCGGTGGGGGTTGGCGGTTTACAGGTAGATAGATATTGCGCATGCGTTAGTTAATATTTTCAGCCGGCTACGGGACTCACATTTTCAGCGCAAGGCTTGCTGCGCCTTCCTGCCCCTTCCTATGTGTGGCAAGGTGAAAATGGAGTCAAATTTCTAATTTTTTTCCGCGTAGATCCTTGTGCTGAATATGTACCGATTTACAATGCGATTCTATGTTAACTTATGGTAATAAAAATTGCGGGCAAAATATACGCTCCACGTTTATATGCGGCGTTGTATATGCGATACCAAAACAACGTAAAAACCGGGGCCGCATATGTAATATTGCACCTTATCTGCAGCAATGTCTAAAATGTCTTATTTGGTATAACAGAACTGCACAAAACTACATTTTTTTTAAAAAAAGTAGTCAACCCAAGGTATTGCTCTAGGCCCATTTTGGTATATTTGGCACTCAAATGTGAGTATATAAAAACCATTGTTAAATGTATTTTAATTATTTAATTTATTATTTTTTTTAATATAAACGTTCTCACTGAAATAAATTGCACACAACTACTACAGTCAAAAGACAAAATGGTTGTAAAAACTTATAGTGGGTCCCCTTTATCCAATAATAGCAGACATGCATGGCTTTGTCATTTTTTGGTAATAAAAAAGGCTCCTAACGCAGCTGTGCTCCACACTTCTGAAAATTCTCAGCAGTGAAGGGGTTAAACGATCAGCTGTTAAGGAAAATATTTGCTGTAGTGTAGGGATTACCCTCCCACCTCTCACATCCTGATCCCTCCCAAACAACTCTCTTTCCCCCCACCCCCCTCCACAATGGTAACCACCATCTTAGGAAAGGTTAGCAAGGGTGCAGTTTAGGGCCTTAAAAATGTTTTAAAAAATATTCTGTTGTGTAGGTAGGGTTGCCACCTCAGCCATGTTTTCCTGGACACTTATGAGTTACACATGCTGCAGGGTGTGCAGAGGGGAACATTAATTGCACCCCTGGATAGCACGCAGATCGTGATCGTGGACAGCACTATTCATGTTCCTCCATACATACACTGCAGCATGTGCAACTTATAAGTGTACAGGAAAACATGGCTGAGGTGGCAACCCTAAGGGCTAGATTTATTAAAGCTGAGGCGGACAGGGGCGCGTATACGCGCCCCTGTACAATTCAGCTCGCCTGTGGCGGGGCGAAATTACCCGCAGGTATTCGCCATTGCACACAAGCGCAATCCCGCCCGTGCACAGCCAATCAAGCGCGGGCAGGAGCTGTCAATCTCCTCGGTCTGACTAGACCGAGGAGATTGAATTTCGCCACCTTAGAGGTGGCGAAGAGGTTAGGGAATCGGCGGTCTGGTGACCGCTGCTTGATAAATTACGGCGAGCAAGTTCATATGAGAACTTGCAGCCGTAGGGCTTTATTAAATCTAGCCCTAAGTGTAAGGATCCCTTCTCACCCTCCCACCTCACTGATTCCCCAAAACAGTGTTCTAACCTCACTCTTCTCTCTGTTCCCTGGGATCTTTGTTACTAGCCTCTTGTCACTGTCTCTAACGATTGTCTGGCAATCTGGCTTCATATGGAGGACAAGCAACGTTTATGTGCTGGACATAGGTATAGGGGGTTTCCATATTGCCACTTTAAGGGAGGACATTTATTAAAAATACATATGAAAACTTGGCTTTTACTATTGAAAAGTAAAGAAAACCATATACAGGATAGAATATATATATATATATATATATATATATATATATATATATATATATATATATATATATATATATGTGTGTGTGTGCAAAAGCTTTATTGGAAACAAATCACTGTTACTTATAACTACATGACAAAATTACAAAAACATTAACATGTTACAACAAGTACTAAACACACTGTATCAGAATAAAATTGTGGATTTCCAAAAATATACATAAAAGGAATGGATCCCATGCAGGGTAGGAGAATGGTCAAAAATGGGCTGGCTCCTAAACTTACATTCTTGCTTTTTCAAATAAAGATACCAAGAGAATGAAGAACAATTGATAATAGGAGTAAATTAGAAAGTTGCTTAAAATTGCATGCTCTATCTGAATAATCATAGTTTAATTTTGACTAGATTATCCCTTTAACTATGCTGCCGTTATAAGATTTCACCTCGGACCTCCATACGCTCCCGCTCCTATGGTACTATATTTTTTGTGTAGCAGACAAGCATAGTTGAACGCAGTCAGGAAGCCAGAAGTTGTTCCTAAAAACAGCGTGTTGCTCTGTAACAGGAAATGCCTACAAATGCTTCACCCAATAGAGCTGTTTAAAGAAATGGTTGAATACTGTTCCATTATAAGAACCCAACATATGTATTTTTCATATGTGTCACCTCTTAAAGCGGCAATATGGCAACCCTACATAGGTACCACCACTTCAACACAGTACACTAGGCAAAGTACTGTGTGGTGTAGTACCTACATCAAAAAGGTATAAGGGGTTAAACACTTCTTGCTTTTTGTGCAACATTGTGAGTAGTAACATTGTGTTGTGTGCATTTTTGCAATCTAATAAATATATATTTATACAGCATAATGTAAAACAGTGTTCTCCACAGAAAATGTTGCCAGCAGTGGCATTTTGAAGTAGCCAGGTGGGGGAAATGCAATATTTTCTAATATTATATCATTTTCAGCTATCCAAAAGCACCAACAGGTTCTGCAGCGCTATGAACATAGGTGGTATATAAAAAACAATTACAGACATCGAAAGGGTAGAGGGTCCTGCCGAGAGTTGCACTGTTGTAGTCGGCTCTTATGAAGGTGAACTACTAACAGCTGGGCTTATAGGCTTACATGCTATGGGGCTTAAGGGGATAATAGTGGAGATAGGAAGGTTAGTGTAGGTTGTATGTGTCCCTGAATAGTAGAGAGAAGCATTTGAAGCTTTTAAAACTAGAGGAGAGTCTTGTGGAGCGAGGCAAAGAGTTCCATAAGATGGGAGCCAGTCTGGAAAAATCCTGTAAACAGAATGTGAGGCGGTAACAAGAGAGGAGGAGAGTAGGAGATCATGAACGGAGTGAAGCAAAGGGGACGGGAGGGAGAGTATCTGGAGACAAGGTCTGAGATGTAGGGGGGAGCAATGCAGTTGAGGGCTTTGTGTGTCAGAGTAAGGATTTTGTGTTTGATCCTAGAGGCAAGAGGACGCCAACAGAAAAAGGTATTGGTGCAGAGGTTGCCCTAGAGAAGGCTACACTAAAATTTAACATTTTTAATACTGGCTAATTTTAGCCGGTGGTCACTAAAATCAGCCAGGTGGTGCATCCACTAAAAAGGTCCTGGTGAGAACATTGTAATGAAGGTCAAAAATAATACAGTTACTGAGAGTAGAACACTTTTTTCCCTTTTTTTTTTTTTTTTTTTTGGATGCTTCTACTTAAAAGCTGAGCTGAAAGAGACCATGTATTTTAATTAACAAATGCATAATAAAAAGACAATGCAATATCACTTAGTCTGAACTTCAAATGAGCAGTAGATTTTTTGTCTGACAAAGTTATATTTATTTCCACTACTCCAGTATCATTCGACAGCCATCGGCCAATCACAAATGCATGTACGTATATTCTGTGGATTCTTGCACATGCTCAATAGGAGCTGGTGACTCAAAAAGTGTAAAAATAAAAAGTCTGTGCACATTTTGTTAATGGAAGTAAATCAGAAAGTTGTTTAAAATTGCATACTCTACATGCCCTAGAGTTTCCGGAGGAGGAGCACAGGTGTTTGGTCAGGTGACGCACCTGCTCTGATCTCTCTTTCTCCTACAAGCTACTGGCAAGGATCTGCGCCTAAACCCTTAGACCCTGGGTGGCTTGTATAGCCGAAAAACATCACTACTGGAAACCTATAGTGCCACAACATTGCACTAAGGCTGCGTGTTGCAGCATCTGAAAAGGATTCAACTCTGTATCAAAACATCTATACAACACTTTATTCACTAATCCTTAGCTCCTTCCAAGGAGGAGGAAAAAGAATTGGAGAAACCTGGAGAGTAATTCCCATACTAATTAGCTCATCCTCCTCCCTCTCTCGGCTGCGGTGAGAGGGAGGTTCAACATTACCTGAGCCATAGCAGCTCCAACAACTGAACTCAAGGAGACAAGGTCCGTCAGGTGCCGGCAGGCTTCAGTGCCTCAAAAAACATCTCTTTCATTCAAGTGCCCCAGAGTGGATCGTATCAATGGAGAGGTAATCTGTTCCTACAGCTATACTGGACACTAACTTGGCCCATTACCTGATTTCCCTGCTTGGCTTATCATCCGGACAAAGAGCTGGGACCGCCCTGTGTAGCGGCATCTGTATTCTCCAGTAAAAGTAATCTGGCAGCCTCTGGGAAGTCCCCGGGAGATACACTTCTCGTCCTTGCTGTACCCCCCCCCCCCCGATGTTGCGTGAGGGGTAAGGACTGTTACTCCTATTACCTGTCTCTTTCGGCTGCTCTAGTATCCTGCTACGGAGCTGGAAACACTGTGGGCATCACTGGCGGTGCAGCGGTTTCTGTTCTACCCAGGAAGCATAACAAGGGAGCATTGGTGAAGTCCCCAGGAGATCCATCTCTCTTTTGTTGCTGTACCCTCCTACTGATGTTGTGTGAGGGGTAAGGCTTGATCTCGTTCCCTGGGGTGTCTCCTTAGCCCCCGGGCTGCTTCTAGTAAATCGCTTCTAAACAGGGTTTGCTCCTAGACGAACCAGTGCACCTGGTATTTCTGCTCCTCTGCCTAGCGCTCCCCCTTCCACTGGTGCTGCGCAAGGGGGGGTCGCTCTTGACGGAGGCTTCTCAAACTGCAATCAGCAATGGTTGACATAAGGACTGGTAACGTAGTATGGTGGATAGACACATTTTCTCCTCTTCCAGTCCTAAACGACTCTAGCTACTGCAGGGTTATCACTTAATAACTTGTTTTCTCAGATCGACTTTCTTACTGAATACTTTGTAACTGAGGTATAGGGACCCCAGTTATACACTGTTGCACTTGTGTTCCCAAAGCTTGGTATAACCGGTAAAATTGGTGTCTTTTCTCAGATTACGACTCACTGCCATAGGCTTACCTTATCTAGATTTATCATATAAAAGGTACCAATACCATTTACTTACTATGTTATTTTAAACTCTAAGCATGTTTTCTTAGTGGTTTTAGTATACTTTACTAGAGGCTATAGGAATTCAGAGTTTGCTACACAACTGGTATTTCCTCTTCTGCAGGTTAGCTCAACATAATTAAAATAGGTATGAACGGGACTGTGGGATAACACCTTCCCAGATATAGTCTCTGTGCAAACCGGTATCAGATTGTTACAATACATAAAACTCCCCTAGAACAGGTGTTGGGGCTATAGAGTTGGTAAGCTCAGAGTGTATCAATAGATGAGCCGAAACTATTAAACTCTCTGTCCCATTCAATTTAGTTTTATTTAGCTTCATCTAGGTCAGAATATAATAAGATACAAAGGGCCCCTCAAGGCAATTTGCCCACGTTTCTTTTTTACATTAGTAAAATTTGAATCTGCTCAACACTATAGCCTGGGAATTGCCTGTACTGCTGCTATTGTTCTATTTTTCCAGGGACCTCTTTGTTTGTATCAAAAGTGTGTTTAGGGCTCTGGTTGTGTAGATAATGTGTTTATGTAAAATTTGCTATGCTCACAACAATGTATAAAACCTTCAGGTTTTAGATTTATCTACACTACATATAAGCACTTAACCACTAACTGTTTACTTTCACTAGTTTTCCTTAGCCCAAAGTTTAGCAGTATATGGTATAAAATACTATTTAGTTTCAAAAGGCCCACTTAATTAACTAATTTTTATCTTCTTTCATATTAACAAAAATTGTAATTGGGTTTGATTATACCTTATTCAGGTCCTAAGGACTCCAAAATCTTCTTAAACTCACTTAATCCTATAAATAACTAACAAAAAGAGGGCTAGTGGCGTTATTTATAAAATATTTACTGTTGCTTGGAAAAAAAAAATTTGTTTACTATTTAAATGGCCTCATCCATCATCTGTGAATATGCTCTCGTCTTCAGCATGACTGTTTTTGGTTCACTTAACTCACTTCTTTTTCTTAAAAAAAAAAAAAAACTACTTTACTTCACGGCACTATTTCCCCCTTTTTTTGTGTCCTCTGATGACGGGGTTCTTCCCCCCCCCCAATCACTTTTGGAACTGGTTGTTAGTTCCCTTCCTTTACTATTTCACACCCTCACAAGTATATGGATACATTTCTACACTCACATTCTAAAACTTCACCCTCAGCCATGTCGGTTAGACAAAGGGACAAAAAGCATAAAGCTACCACGGAGGCCCCCGTAGAGGTACAGATGTCTCCACGTGATTCTCTAAGTTTACATGAGCCTAATGATTCACAGTCTTTAGTTCTTAATATCTCTACGGCTCTCACACCTAAGTTTGACTCTCTTAAACTAGAGATCAAGCAAGATATTGCGCAGTTAGCCGCAGAAATTAAACAATTCTCCGAAAGGTTTTCCGAAGTAGAACAAAGATCTTACTCTAGGCCAGAATGCTAAATTAGAAGTTACTTCCTCGGCCCGTCTTAAATTACAGAATAAAGTGGAAGACTTGGAGAATCGCGCAAGGCAAAATAATTTAAGAGTAACTGGGGTCCCTGAGGAAAAGCAGTTCGAAGATCTGAGTAAATTAATTACAAATACACTCCCATGTTTGCTAAAGATTCCTGAGACTCATCCCAAAAAAAACCAATCATAGTTAAACTTTTGAACTACCAAGATAAAATCACTTTTCTACAAGCCTTTCACAAACACCAACCTATATTTCTTGGGGAAACTAAAATTTTATTATTCCAGGACTATGCAGCAGAAACAGCCTTAAAAAGAAGGGAATTAGCCCCAGTATGCACAAAATTCATACAGCAAGGGTTGCGTGCAACTATTTTACATCCTGCTAGACTTAGATTGGTGTTTGACAATACCACATATTTTTTCAATACTGCCTCTGCGGCAGAAACTTTTTTTTATTAAAAACTGTTCTCCTGATTAAATGGTCTGTCAGTTACTAATAGTAAACTATAGATGTTTTCTTTTGTTATTATGCTTGGGTTCTTTCAGCATAGGGTGACAGACGGCTCAGTCGTCTGTTCTGTGCATGTTGTCTCTGTTTGTTTTTTTTGGGGGGGGGTTTCTCTTTTTTTTTGTTCTCCTTCGCTCTCTCTTTCTTCTCTCTTTCTCTCCCATCTCACTATATAGATAATTTCTATAGTCACTGGAGTTAAATGTACCTCCTGGAACATAGGAGGTCTTACATCTCCTATCAAAATGAAAACGATATCTTACCTCAAGAAAATTGGTACTTCTATCGCCTTTTTACAAGAAATCCATTTGAAGACTCAAGAAGTCCTCAAACTTAAATCTTCCTGGGTCAAAGAGGTCTTTTTCCCCCTAGTTTGAGCTGAAAAGGTGGAGTTGCTATTCTTCTGGGTAAAAAATTGAATTATGAGATATTACATAACGAGTCAGATGAAGAGGGGAGATATATAATACTGAAAATTAAAATTGCTAACTCTCTTTATACCCTATGTAATATATATGCTCCGAATGTTTTTAATTAATAATTTTGGGATATTTTGCAGGCTAGGCTCATGGCTTGTGCGGAAGGTTTTCGAATAATGGGTGGCGATTTCAATATGGCTCCTCAGTATCCCATTGACAGATTGAGACAGCATGCTCTTTCTAAAAAGACTAAAAGGGATAATCTCAAGTCAAAACTGTTCTCTAGGATTTTTTCTAATTTAAGAGTAAAGGATATATGGAGGTTACAAAATCTGGACATACGTGATTTTACATGTCTTTCAAAAGCACACAAATCACTGTCACGGATAGACTTATTTTTGATTGATGAAAGACTATGTAAACAAAGTATTGGCTCAAATTTTACCTATTGTGGTCTCTGATCATGCCCCTATCTGCTTTGAGTTTCAGCCGAGTATGCCTTCATCTACGAATAATGGGTTTTTTTCCCCCAAGAATCTTCTCTCTGATCTCAAATTTAAAAATTGGCTGGAAGATCGTGGAATTTGCCTTATTTAACTCTGAAGCCAAGAACCGTCCTGCCCTATTTTGGGAAACTGCCAAAGCAGTACTAAGGGGAGAAATTTTAGCATATACTATTATTATGCGGACTAGGAAATTTAAAAAACATGAGAATGAACTCTTACGTGCGGTCACAAACGCTTATAATTCATATCTAGTGGAAAAGACGCCGCAGAAATGGGCTAAATATATTTCCGCATTAGAGGTGCGAGACTCGTTGTTACTATATAAATCTACTCAAAAGGATATTCGGTTCTCCACAAAAAACTTCATAGATACGGGAATAAGACAGGGAAACTTTTAGCAAAACTTGTTAAGCAGGATTTAGGTTCCCAGCTGATAGACTCCGTAAACATAGAAGGTCAAACACTTAGATCATCACAAGATTTTGTCCAAACTCTTTTTAAATTATTATAATGGTATATATTCAGCTAGATCCTCCAAATCAAGGAGCGCAAAGATTTTTGGAGAAAAATATCCTACCCTTTGCTATCAGCCGCCTCACTTGAGGACCTTGACTCTCCTATTACCGAATTAGAAGTGGTTAATGCAATTAAAAAAGCTTGCCCATAACCAGGCCCGGACACACTGCCTAATGAATTTTATAAAATGTTATCTTCTGCTATAACGCTATAATTTATATATATATATAAATATATATATATAGGAAAAAGACCCAACATTGACGGAATCCTATAGACCTATCGCTCTCATGAATACAGACTATAAACTACTAGCTACAATCCTGGCTCAACGGCTTCAATCTCTTCTTCCTTCTATTATCAACTCAGATCAGGATGGTTTTATGAAGAACAGGAATTCTGCGGCTAAAATAAGGGAACTTCTGCTTACTTTAGATTACTTATCGAATACCGTGGCTCCCGGTCAAACAGGGAAAGGGATTACCGTAGACCTGTCGATCTTAGCTATAGATACCGAAAAGGCCTTCGATTCAGTCCATCATGACCATCTCTTATTTTCTTTAGAACAGTTCGGACTGAAAGGTAGCTTTACCAAGTTTATTTAAAAGTTATATCATACGGCTTCCACGAGGATGATAGTCAATGGACAGCTGTCTTCAGAAATAATTTTGAATAGGGGAACCAGGTAAGGGTGTCCCCTTTCTCCGCTTCTTTTTTTTATTGCTATTGAACCTCTTGCCATATTAATCAGACAGCAACTTGAGGGAATTGAAATTGGCAGCAAGGAATTAAAGATAGCACTTTACGCGGATGATATCCTTATATATTTGACTAATACACGTACGAATATACCTATACAACAGTTTGGGTCTTTTTCGGGGTACAAGGTGAATATAACTAAATCCGAACTCCTTTGGATTAGGCAGACAGGCAATTCTTGTACAAATGTACCTTTCTCTATAGCGCATGACTCTTTCAAGTACTTAGGTATAAATGTATCTAGTAATCCTCATTTTTGGTACTCCCTCAATCTTACTCCAGTTTTAAATAAAATTAAAGATACTCTTAAAAATTGGCAGAACTTACCTCTTTCTCTATCTGGGCGTATAGCAGCGTACAAGATGATTCTCCTACCTAAAATTCTTTACGTTCTTCAGAATATTCCTCTGTTTTTAAAAAAGAAGGATTTAATTCTTTTCAATTCTCAACTCCGATTTTTCTTATGGCAAAGTAGGAGGCCCAGAATTTCACTTGTAAAACTTTCCCTGCTCTACTTGACCTTAGGGCATATAACTATGTTTTTCTAGCACGCATAGTGTCTGACTGGTTATTTCTACGTAACTATGTCACAAATAATGATCTTGAAAATAGTATAATGAACCCTCTTTCTCCTGTGGCGCTTATTCATTCGGATACCACTTCTATTCCATCTCAAATAAAAAAAAAACAGATCTCTACACAATGTAATTTTAGCTTGGAAAAAGATCTGCAATATGTTAGGCATAGAACATTGTGTATCGAGATATATCCCATTCTTGGGGAACCCTCAATTTCAAGCAGGAATACCATCAACATTCTTTTTAAAATGGAAAGTTGAAGGGTTTTCCAATGTACTTCAGATACTAGATATAGAGAAAAGTTGTGTTAAATCATTTGACGCTCTTAGAATGGAATTTAATCTCTTGCATAGAATTTTTTTTTGCGTATCTTCAGGCTAGACACTATGCTTTGAAACTCGGGAATGATTATGGTTGGAATTGGTCTCTAGGGCATATAGAGAACTGGCTTACTTTGGCTAAGAATGGACTCATGCCAATTACTCCTTGCTACACAATATTGGTTTCTGATAGAGGTACAGTTAATCTTGACAAAATTTCCATTAAATGGCCTACATTGTTAACTCAAGAATTGGATCCTAAATTACCCCATTTTTCGATCCAAGAGGCTGCTCGAGTGACTCTTCTACATGGAGGGAGTCACACTTGAAGCTACTATGACGTATTTTACCCCAGAAAAGGGAACGAAATGTGGAAACACTAACTTTAGCACTTTCCCTAAATGCTCATTCCTGTCTGCGAACCTTCTGCACATGATATGGACCTGCCCAAAAATCAGAAATGTCTGGCTTAAAGTCACATTTTGGCTTTGTAAGATATTGAATGTCTCCTCTTTAAATTTGTCAGCAACGAACATAGTTTTTCTCTGTCTTAACTTAGAAGATAAGCGGTTTAATACCAAAATTATTAAAATAGCCATACTGGCCGTTCGATATCTAATTTTTAAAAAATGGAAAATGTGAACTGTCCCTAGCATTTCGGAAATTAAAAATTGTTTAAAAAAAACAATATTCTTGAACAATTTAATATTACTATTGATAACGATTAAGATATTACTAGGTTTTTTTCTCAAATGGTCAGCGTTTATAAAAGCACTCCTCCCTACCGAAATCGAATGTTTAATATAACCTTTACGAAATTCTGAACTGGTTTTGTTAGGGATTTGGTAAACAGGCCTTCCCTTCCTCCCTTTTGTGGTTTGGTTTTTCTTTTCCCTTTCTCTTTCCGTTTTGTCTTGTTTTGTTTATGTTTTATTATGGTTTTTAGAGTATTGTTTGTGTAAAAGTAAAAAAAAGTATCGACAATGTGCAGTTTAAAAGTGTAAAGATACATGTTTAATTTTTTATTTGATTAGGTAAATGTTATACATGTACATTGTATACTCTCTCACTGTACCCCAGGTGGGGTGTAAACTTATTTTTTCCTGATGTTACTTACACTGTTATCCATATTATGGTTTTCAGAGTATTGTTTGTCTAAAAGTAAAAAAGTATCAACAATGTATAGTTTAAAGTTGTAAAGACACATATTTAAATTTTTAGGTGAATGTTTTATATGTACACTCTGTATCTTCTCACTGCACCCCAGGAAGGGGTTAAATGTATCCTTTCTGATGGTACTCACTTTGTTGGTCACAAATAAAGATAATTAAAAAAAAATTGCATGCTCTATCTGAATCATGAAAGTTGAATTTTCACATGAGTGTCCCTTTAACCTGCAGCATAAGAAGTATAAAGCCAAATCCATTCTCATTTTGCAAAACAGTATACAAGTTTTGCTAAATCATCGAACAGGATATTAGCTATCCCATGATTACAGTAGTTGCAGGAAATACACCACCATTTTTTTAAAGTCACAGGGAAGTGATGCATTTCCATACCTCCCTGTACAGTCTATAAAAGAAAGGAATAAATCATTACTGTGCATGTGGCATTGTGCCAACTCCTTAATGTGGAACAGCATCAGAGGGCAAGACCAATGCCAACTTGTACAGCTAGTTTACAATTATTTACTGCAAATATAAAAATGCCCCTTTTTGTCATTCAACATTTCTAAAGGGACACGAAAGTCAAAATTAAACTTTCATTATTTAGATAGAGAATGTATTTTTAGAACCCTTTAATTAAATTAGCTTCTGTTATCAAATGTACTTGTTCTCTTGGTAGCCATTGATGAAAAGCATATGTAAATATCCTCAGCAGCAGCAATGCACTACTGGGAGCTAGCCGATTGGTAGTTAGTTACACACGTCTTTTTCATTGGCTCGCCAGATGTGTTTAGCTAGGTGCCAGGAGTGCACTGCTGCTCTAGCACTAACAATGTGTTTTATGTCTTTGCAGCAGTTTAATACATAGTTATATACAAGCATTAGTAAAACGCTCTAAATAATATAATAATATAGCTATATAGATATATATTTATTAAAGTATTTTTTGCTTCCTTTAACAAGAAGAACACAAATCAAATAGGGAATATTTAGGCTCTAAAATCTCACTGTCGGCAAAATTATTCTGGGTTGCAACACACTGCAGATCTCCCTGGAATTCAAGGGGAAGAACACACATAGGGGCCTATTAACTATGAAGCGAGCGAACATGATCCGATATAGCGGATCATGTCCACTGCACATAGATAAATGCCGACAGCATACGCTGTCCGCATTTATCATTGCGCCAGCAGTTCTTGTGAACTGCTGGTGCAATGACGCCCTGCTAGCAGGGGGTGTCAATCAACCCGATTGTATTCGATGAAATTGATTTCTGTCCACCATCTCAGAGCAGGCGGACAGGTTATGGAGCAGCGGTCTTTAGACCGCTGCTTCATAACATCTGTATCCGGAGAGCCTGGAAACACGGGGCATCAATCTCCATACAGAGCTTGATAAATATGCCCCATGGTCAACACTCAGATAAGCAATATCACTAGCAGCTACATTCTGGGACAACAATATAATCACCAACAACAGATTCCATCTGTAACATCTAGGGAAAGGGAAAAAAAAAAAAAAAAGCGAGCATAAAATGCCCCTAATCTCTGCATTTCACTTAGTCTCCTTATAAAAGGAAATGTTTTACATATTCTAAAGTTGTATATATTTTTGAGTGCGGTTATGTATCAATGTTACAGCATAACTTCCACGTCCCTTTAAACAATTCCGTGAATAAATGAATATATAAATGCATACAACCTATAAATAATTGTAGATTAGTTCAAAGACAAGAATTGTTTCCTCTAAGGATTTGAAAACTTCAAAAGATCACGATTTTTAAAAGATTATTCAGTTTTGTTTTGGGATTTTATTGTGTGTAAATTCAACACATTATTTGATTATCACCCTTTAGTATACGGATGATCACACATTTAATGCTTGGTGAAAATCTGCCAAACAACTAAACCTACCTTTGTTTTATAGATGTTTGTTTTCACTTTGGAAAGATGTGTGCATAGTGCCACTATAAGTTCTTAAAGGGACATTGAACACAAAAAAAAAAATCATTTATGTCCCTCTAGTTAAGATTGCCGCCATTTTGGAATGTGTGTGTGTGTGTGTCTTATAAAACCTAGGCGCCTGAGGTATATAGTAAATGTGCTCTGGCCCTCTTGGTATGGCATGTACTTCCTGCACAACCATTGGTCACTTCAGTCCAGCTGCCACATGTCTCTACTCTCATTATGTAAGATGAACAAGAAAGAGTATATACGTTTAGTCTTTCCTTATTTTGCTATAAGTCATTAAGAAGTGCACAGGTTCAAATTACACTATTTAAACATTATCTTAGAACTAGAAGTCTAATTACCAGAGGGATGGTTATTTAGGGATTTTTTTGAAAGTGCAAACCTTAAAGTGATACACAGCCGAAATTAAACTTTCATGATTCCGATAAAGCATGCAATTTTAAACAAGTTTCCATTGTACTTCTTTTGACAACATTGCTTTGTTCTCTTGGTTTCCTTTGTTAGAGAGTAAATATAGGTGTGCTCATATCAGATAATGTGTTTAGAACTCTATGACAATGTTTGCAACAGTATATAACACTACTAGACAGAATATTGCAACAAGTTGCAGCCAGACACATGCACACTCCTGAGCTCCTATAAACTTACCTAGATTTACTCTTCAACAAAGGATACCAATAGAACAAAGCACATTTGATAACAGAAGTACATTGGAAAGTTGTTTAAAATGGCATGTATGAATCTTGAAAGTTTAAAATATGACTTTTCTGTCCTTTTAAAAATCAGAAGTAAAATAAACATTCTCCATATCTAGTGCAAGGCTGATGTAGATTAACCCGTTCCAACCCTTAGGACGTTGTAGCCTTTTGCTTCCTGAATGGGATTGCGGGCTGGAGGGCGTGCCTAGCGTCATAGGTCCTCCCCCCAGACACGATCCCATTACTAAAATCAATTAACAACTTATTTGTTTACATTGGAACTTTGTTCTGATGTAGACAAATAAGTCAGGGCGGAAAGGGGTTAATATAAACAATTTTTTACCAACCCAAACTTGTGTTGTAATTTACCTTGAATGTAACAATGAATAAAGCTATGCAATATACAGCCTTTTATTTCCCAGTAACCACAAACATAACAATAATGGTTACATTTACCCTGTGGAAGACAGAAAAAAAAATGCAACCCACTGCCATGTGTAATGCATTACAGAACTAAATATGTAGTATATAAGATATTATGGTGACTTGTGTCACTTAGATTTAAAAGGACATTCCAGCCAAAATTGGAATTCACATGGGTGCATTTCGGTATTGAACAGAAGCATTTTTGTAATATACATGTATTAGTAAAAATGCTTCTAATAAAAGATATAGCGGTTTTGAATGTGTATTTAAGTATGCACCGTGCACCAGCATTTTAAGCACAGCACTTGCTTAGAGACCCTAAGGTGCTTTTATCATCTGGTAACGACTCAATTTGTTATTAGCTGACATGATACAAGCCCCACTGGTGCTCTGAGCAGGTGTAGTATTTAAAAAGCTGGTGCACTGACAATATCTAGCTATGCTTCACATGCACGTGCATAGAAAAATGTTAACACTAAAGCAGTCAGAACTTTGACTAGAAGCATTTTTAGCAATACATATAATATTGCAAGTATGTAATTCATCTATGCGTATTTGTAGTTTGACCGGAATGTCCCTTTAACAGAAGTTGTGCTAGATGTAAATGTTACATTTTATTGAGTCACTGTTGCGTTGTGTCACTTTCAGGAGCATCAACGTAAATCTGAAATAAGATCTATAGATTGCCAGACCCTTAAAGGGACAGTACACCGTAAAATTGTTTTCCCAATTAATGTATTTTCAATGACTTGTTATAACAGCTGCAGAGTATAAAATGTATGAGAATTTGCATTTTCAGGTTTATTTGTGTATATGAAGTAGCTGGTTTTGTGCTTTTAAAGGGACAGTATACACTCATTTTCATATAACTGCATGTAATAGACACTACTATAAAGAATAATATGCACAGATACTGAAATAAAAATTCAGTATAAAACAGTTTAAAAACTTACTTAGAAGCTGTCAGTTTAGCTCTGTTGAAAAGGTAGTTGGAAAGCCCACTGCAAGTGGTAATTAAGACACTCCCCCCCCTCCCCCTTCTTTTGCATATGAAAAGACCCTTTACACAAACAGGAGCAAGCTGGAGTAGGTAGTCGAGCGTATTCACATAAAACTTTGGGGCTTGGTTAGGAGTCTGAAAATCAGAGCAATGTTATTTAAAAATAAGCAAAACTATACATTAATTTAAAAAAAAAAACTTTATGGGCTATATAAATAGATTATCTACAAAACATTTATGCAAAGAAAAAATGAGTGTATAATGTCCCTTTAAACCACAGCCTATTGTAATGGGTTGAGCTACCA
This sequence comes from Bombina bombina, assembly GCF_027579735.1. NCBI lineage: Eukaryota > Metazoa > Chordata > Amphibia > Anura > Bombinatoridae > Bombina > Bombina bombina. Next base: position 560,458,650 of record NC_069501.1, on the reverse strand, counting down.
GCTAATATCAGATCGCATTATATTATCACTTTTATTCACACAGACTTGCTTCCTTATCTTATATCTGTAAACCAAAGCTTTAATACATAGAAAGAACAATGGAAACTTAACATTTTATTACTTAAACTATCCTGCAACCCACTGAGAGTGTAATTTCTTCTGCTGGCTGTGTTTACATAATATGTCAATAGCGTATACGCCAGTATCAAAACTTAGTATAGGTTGTGATACCACAGGCTAAATCAGCTATTTCATATGCTGAAATGGGGGTAAAGAAGCTACTTGTAAACAATTTATTACACTCCAGCAGGTAAAATGGATCATTGGGATCAATTTAAAGGGGAGAATATTTTTGGGTGAACTGTCCCTTTAAGGCTGCAATTTATTTTTGTATATAAATAATTATAATGTTATTACTCTGTCGATTCCAGTTATATTGAAAACGCAGAATTGTACATGCCGTTTCCTTTACTTGGCCCTTAAAATCACAAAGGCAAAACACAATGTAATCTAGTGCTTAAGGATATCCTAACATGCAAATATTTTTATACCCTTATCAGGGGGGGGGGGGGGGCTAGAGCAGCCCAAAACCCCAAAGGCTAACAAAGTCATTTGTAGGATAACAATCATTTCAATATAGAAATGACAGGGCAGCAGACCACTGGAAACAAACAAAAACTCTTTTATGTAGCCACGGGACTTCCATACTCATTAGGAGCACATGATTTTTGCTCTATGGATTTTAAATTAGAAGCTTTAACTGGGCAATTAACATCCATCAGTATTTCAATGAACAAGGGGTTTACTAGGGAGAGTTGAACTAATGATAGGATTTTTAAATAAGAAATTATATATCTCTCCACTACCAGATAACTTCCTGCTTCATATAATGAATTAGGATTTATATATTGTGATTTGTTTGTGCCATACGGGTGTACGTGTATTAAACTTACATAAGCTGGACCGGAAATATAATAATCATTAATAAAATAAATAAAGTGGATTTTCATCATTTCTAAGGAATAATATTTTCTGAGTAAGAAACCAGATTTTATTTGCCTGGTTTTATTATTTATTTAATTTGTTTACCTTTTTTAAGCTATCAACAAAAGTGTGACGAGTCTAAGGTTCTTTGATTTAACCATACAAATTTAAAAGTAATTAAAAAGTATATATATATATATATATATATATATATATATATATACACACACATATACACACACATATACACATACATATACACACACGTGTGCTCCCCTAGACATATATAAATATGATGTTTCAGTTACCATAAACACCTTCCTCCCAGACATCCACAGGATCATCTTCTATCAACCATAAAGCTATGTATTTATTAACCCCATCTGTCAGTAAACACTAACCCTTATTCCTACATTTCCCCAAAATGATAATCCCTAAGGGTCTAATGATGGGGTGCATGACCTCTTAGTGTGTCCCAATTATAATTAAAAGACAATTAAATACTGTAACATTGCATAATGAACAAATTAATAATATAAATACAATTTGACAATTTCAAATGACTAGCATTTGATACTAGATTTGTGTCGGATGACATCCATAAGCCTATCACAGACTCATATACATATATACTGTGATACTTGATAATGGAATTTAGAGTATGCCATTTTAAAAAGCTTTCCATCTAAATCACAAAAAATAATTTTGACTTTAGAGTCTTAACTTTTCAACCTCACCAGGGCCAGCTCAAGACTTGTGCTGCCTGGATCCAAGAACAAAATATGACACCCCTCAATTATACATTAACTTAATTCTAAACCCAACCACAAATCAGCAGATTAAAGTGATACACAGCTGATCAAAACCATAATTAAATCAAACAACTATTTGCTAGAATATGCTCTCCCTATGTTCAATCACTGTCAAATGTTGTGGTCTCTCCAGGTCCCATTAAAGAACTAGCCCTGACATCCACCCAGGAAATACTCTTCTGTGCTAAGCAGATAAATGACATCACATGCAATATTGCTCATGACATCATGGCCCATCAGTGTAGCTCACCCCAAGTGGAATATGATGAAAGGGTGCAAAGAAGGACCATACAAACCCTCTTTGTACATACCCCCCCCCTATATATATATATATATATATATATATATATATATATATATATATATATATATATATATATATATATATATAAGGCCAAGGTGGCTCAAACAGAAGTGTCAGTGACACATTTGTCTAAGCAGTTTCTCAAAATGTGCTGCTGCCTAAAATTCTAGGCTTACTTAGTTACTGCCATGATATAGTAGTAAAAAAAAAAAGACATATTGCAGTTTTCTTATTTATTTTTTACTGACTCTTGAACACTATCAATGGGCTCGGCTCCCAAGTAAATTAAAAGAGCTGAGTATAATGAATCCACACCCTTTGGCTGCTTAATGAAAAGGTTAGCCAGCAATATCCTACAAGTATATACATTACCCATAAATATTTATCCTGCCTTCAGTGTGTGTGTATTTGATATCCATGCCCCAGCCCCTGATTACACTACATTACTAGAAGAACATATGTATATCACAATAGCTGGATCAGAATCCTATCACTGAAGGGATACTTGTCCCTAAGCAATAAGATCTGCAGTAGAAACCACATCATAGTCACACATAAATATCACCCACATACGATACGTGTCACTCGCTGACTCACTATTGTGTGTGATCCTCTGTACGTTGCCGCTGCAGGTCTGGATGATGCTATTAAAATCCCGGCCAGAGGCCCCGGGTTGTTGCCTGTACCCAGACATATTGCTACTGTCTACTCTCCGTCTCTTCCCCGGCCGGTCACACTCCAACTGCGCAGATGCAAAGCGACGCCCAAGAAGGTGGAGCTCACACTGTAGTGTCACCGAGTACCCACACTATGGAATACGCTGCACACAACTGGGCGTGGCTTGATCGGTGCACTCACCCCATGACAACCGTTGCTAAGCAAAATATGGCTTCTTAGAGGAGGGAAGTACCACAATCCTCAAAGTTTAGATATTAGTGGGACTTCTTGTGAATGGAGAAAAACAGAGGATTTTTAATGTTGGATCGTTATAGCTATTAATCTGGGCTGTGTGTGTCCTTTGGCTGTGCAGCTTGGGTGGTTTTGGAGCTGACTGTGTCCTTAATTGGTGGGGTTACCAGGTGTCCAGTAACAGACTGTCCAACATTCTAGGAGTCTGCCCAGTAAAATCTTCACAAAAATACTGAAGACTCAAATGTCCAGTTTTAAGGCTGGCATTCTTTATTGAAGTTTTTTTTATACAAAAACATAAGAATTGCAATAATGTAGGTTCAGTAATACGCTCTAGAGCAAAAAGATACAAAAAGGTAAAATAATTGAAAATGTGTTACAAATATTGCCATAGACCATATACTGTTTTCATACAATTATATAGAAATGCACCAAAATGTCTTGAGCGTAGCTTATTTAAGAGACAAAATAAACCATGTATTGAAAATACTTTTACATTTTGATTACTCTTTATATCTATACTGATTTACACTCTATTATTAAAAGGATATAAAACCCCACAATTTGCTTTTGATTCAGACAGAGCATACTATAGTAAAAAGTTTTCAATTTACTTATTTTAGCACATTTTCTTAGTTCCTATGATATTCTGTGTTGAAGAGATACCTGTTAGTGTATTACTGTATCCCTGTAATGTCTTTATTATTTGTATAGCACTGCGTAATCTGCTGGCGCTTTAGAAATAACTGATAATATTAATAATAACTAGGTAGGTATCTAGAGCACTATATGGCAGGCAATAGTGCTGCCATCTACTGTGCTTGCAAATGGATAACAATCTTGCAAAACATTTGCCATAAAGTGTGCCAGAAATGAGCTAGCTCCTAACCATACGTCCCTGTTTTTCAACAAAAGATACAAAAATAATTAAGAAAAATTAATTATAGAAGTAAATTAGAAAGATGTTTTCAATTGCCTGCTCTATCTAAATCACAAAATAACTTTTTTTGGTTTCATATCCCTTTAAGTACTTTCTGCTTCCAAAGAATGGTTACGTTGAGACAATAATTAACCTGGAAGATATAATATATTTTCTCCAGGGACATTACATATTCTACCTCTCACGTATGTATTGAGCATAACCTGGAACTTAGATCTTCTTCCAGAATTAAAAGGGACATGAAGCCCATTTTTTTCTTTCATTATTCATACAGATCGTGCAATTTTAAACAGCTTTCTAACTTATTTCTATTTTTAAAAAGTCTTCGTTCTCTTGGTATCTTTTGTTGAAAATACAGGACATAAGCTCAGAAGCGGGCATGTGTTCACTTTTGCAAGAATGTTATTCATTTGCAAGAGCATTACTATCGATAGCAGCACTATTTCCTGCCATGTACTTCTCCAGAAAATAGGTGTCTCTTCAACAAAGAATAACATGGGTGTGAAGCAAATTTGATAATAAAATTAAATTAGAAACTTTTCTAAAACTGCATACTCCGTCTGAACCAAAAAATATTTTTTTGGGTTTCATATGCCTTTAAGAATTAACCTATAGCACTAGTAAGCATATACTGAAAGAGTTGCTTTCGATACACGCATCAAATAGGTGGAGTTTTATTCAGGAGTATAAGGGAAGGCTCCAACTCTAAGTTGCTTCCTATAGTGTCTGATACATTTTGAAATATGTTCCTAAAGTGGCCTAATAAAAGGGAAATGCCACCAGATATGTGTAAGTGAGCCTATACCACCAAATATCCCATTTTAAAGTCCCGGAGTGTAAGCTAAATCTAAGAGACCTCCTATACCTCAATGCATTACAAATATGGCGCAGAAAGAAGTGAGGGCAGTCAAGGGAGGTAAATCACTACTGTATATATTGCAAGTTGCAACCAAAGAGGTAAAACTATTGACTTGCATGTTACTGGTAGCCAAGGGGTAAAATCACTACTTAGTTTTGAAAAATATACTCGCAGGGATCAAGATCAAGAATGGAGGCTTTTGGGGGACATTGTGTAATCCCACAAACTATTGTTACCAGCCACTTACAGATTGTCCAGTATTTATGTGGAGAAAAGCTGGAAAAATTTGTGCATACCAATAAGACTTTTCTGCAGTATGGATTATGCTGGTTTAGATATATAGATTATGTATTTGGCATATGGGGGGGGGCGACATCGACTCCCTGCATGAGTTTGTGGCTGAACTCAATATCTCCACGAGACATATCAAATTTAAGTTGACACATAGTGAGAAGTCAGTGGCATTTTTGGATACCAATGTGATTAAGAGTGGGAGGGAACTGAAAGTTGATATATATAGAAAGGAGAGTGACAGAAACAGCCTACTGAGGTATGAACGTGCTCATCCCCTCCAACTTATCAAAAGTCATCCTAGAAGCCAACTCCTTAGAGTTAAAAAGATTGTCTCAGATGAAGATATAGTACAGACCAGATTAATTGATATGGGTGAACTTTTTATGGAGAGAGGTTTCCCTAAACAGCTAGTTCAACAACAAATTGAGGAAATTAGTAAAATTCCCAGACATTCTATCCTTAGAGGGATGAAATTGAAGGATAAACAAGATAACAAACGTATGGTATTTGTTTCCCAGTACAATCCCTATAAAGATGTAAATAGCATCATTAGAAAACATTGGTCTATAATCAAAGACCTGAACGCCCAAATTAGAGAGTTTGACGAGCCACCTATGCCTGCATATAAAAAATGTAGAAATCTGAAGGATGAACTAGTGAGAGCAGATCTAGGCTCAGAGAGGAAACAGGTTCAGACCTATATATCTACCCCCAAACTAGGATGTTTTCCGTGCCTGGGGTGCTGTAATTGTAATAATATTATAAAAGGGGATTCCTTCACTCACCCACTGATTGGAAAGAAGTATAAAATCCCTGGCTATTATACATGTAACTCAGAATATGTGATTTATCTAGTGAAATGTCCGTGTTCCAAAATATACAGTATGTAGGCGAGTCTACACGCAGGATAAGGGATAGAATCACTGAACACAAATCAAATATACGATGCAAGAATAGGGATGCACCAGTTTCCAATAATTTTTTACAGGCAGGACATACTATCTCACAACTAAGATACCAGGTTATTGAACAGATTAAGAGACCTAGGAGAGGGGGGGACAGACAGAAAATTCTTAAGTGTAGGGAAACGTATTGGATATATACCCTTCAAGCTCTTATTCCTCTGGGAATGAATAGGGAAATAGACTGGAATGTCACGTTATAAATATTTCTTACAAAAGGGAAGAAAAATATACCTACATTTAATAATGAGGTTTTGTTGTTGGAATACTGTCTTTAATAGAGTAGAATTAATTGTTTAAGAACAATATTAATGTTAAGATAATTGCCGATATATATATTGTGTTTTTCAGGTTTATATATATATAAGATGAGTAGTCCTATAACCACTAGATGGAGTTTGGAGAAATATGCCCCTGTTTGTATAGAAGGGGTTAACAGAATGTGAAACACCTGTACAGGTAGTAAACTCTGCCTCCTATGGCTTTATAAAGAGTGATTATGGACATATGTATATACAACATGATAAAGGTCAGGTGCTGACCAAAACGTCGTTTTTTGTTTTATGTGATGTCTCAAATTAAAGGCTATTAAACTCACATTTTGGTGCTGCTACCTCCTTGTGATTGGGCAGTAAAGAATGGAGTTGAAGTTATTCTGGTCAAGTTTTACATTTTCCCAGGCACACAAGGTGAATTTGGGGCATTAAGAAGTAAAGGTAGCGACAGTGGGATAGTGGGATTAGAACCTTAGAATATGTAGGAGGTTGGGAGCTCTGCGTTGGAAAGTACTGGGAGGCATTAAAGACTTTAGCGCTTTCAAACGAAGAAATGAAGAATCAATGTATTGAAGAATGTGGTTATGAAAGTTGTGTTAATATAATTTGTTTTCATTTGGTATGCACAGGTATTATGTGCTCAGTTATACATTTGTACATATACCCAGAACAAATACTGTCCAGATGGCTGCCATAGACTAAGAAGAAATAGTCAGGTAGATTACGAGTTGTGCGTTCGTGTTTTAACGCTGAAAAAAATGGTCATTTCAGCGTTAAAACAGCAATGCAGCCATTACAAGCCTTGTCGGTATAGCTGTACTGCAAGCCTTTTAGCCTCTAACGCAACGTCAGTCCCGCACTCGAAAAAATTAAGTTTTTCATGGGACTTCCATAGAGCTGCCATTACGAGTTTTGCGGTGAGGCTAAAAAGCTTGCGTTACACCCTATAACGACAGGATCCTTACTGCCATCTGACAGCAGTAGTTATGAGTTTAACGCAACAAAACTGTTACATAAAACTCATAACTAAACTGTTACAAAGTACACTAACACCCATAAACTACCTATTAACCCCTAAACCGCTACCCTCCTGCATTGCAAATACTATATTAAAGTTATTAACCCCTAATCTGCCACTCCTGACATCTCCACCACTAATAATATTTATTAACCCCTATTCCGCCGCTCCCCGACATCGTCACCACTATAATAAAGTTATTAACCCCTAAACTGCTGCACTCCCGCATTGCAAACACTATTTAAATATTATTAACCCCTAATCTGCCGTCCGCCCTCTTTGCCCCCACTATACTAAAGATATTAACTCCTATTCCGCCGCTCCCCGACACCGCCGCCACTATAATAAACATATTAACCCCTAAACCACAAGTCCCCCACAACGAAATATACTAAGTTAAACTATTAACCCCTAAACCGAAAGCCCCCCACATCGCAATAAACTAATTTAAACTAGTAACCCTTAAATCTAATGCCCCCCTAACTTTATATTAAAATTACAACAAGCTGTGTCCTTCAATCAAGAAGTAAGAATTAAGTTTTGATTCAGCTCTGCACCAAGGAACTACAGGAGGAGGACATAACTCTATGCGCCTTTTTTGCAGAAGCAGATTCTGAGCGGGCAGTTACCACTGGAATCCTAGACAAGAGCTGGCAGTGGCGTAATAAGACAGACAAGCCTGAGTCTGTATTTCCTACTATACCATCTGGATATCCTGGATCCCTACATCCTGTTGCAGGATCAGTGTCGCTGGGTCACTGTGAATCCCCAGCCTGCGTCATTTAGCACATTGGGTGCTGCTCCATTTGTGAGTATCATTTCAGATTAAAATCTGTTTTATTCATCACTTTATCAGTGTTTCACTAGGAGGCGCCCTCTTTCTTTGTGATTTTATTCACAGATCTCTGTCTAAAATTACAATTTCCCTATCTTAAATTAAAACTTACCTGTCAAATTAAAAAAAAACTAAGTTTAAAGGGACAGTCTACACCAGAATTTTTATTGTTTTAAAAGATAGATAATCCCTTTATTACCCATTCCCCAGTTTTGCAAAACCAACACAGTTATATTAATATACTTTTAACCTCTGTGATTATCTTGTATCTAAGCCTCTGCAAACTGCCCCTTTCTTTTAGTTCTTTTGACAGACTTGCAGTTTAGCCAATCAGTGCCTGCTCCCAGATAACTTCACGTGCATGAGCACAGTGTTATCTATATGAAAAACATGAACTAACACCCTCTAGTGGTGAAAAACTGTTAAAATGCATTCTGAAAAGAGGTGGCCTTCAAGGTCTAAGAAATTAGCATATGAACCTCCTAGGTTTAGCTTTCAACTAAGAATACCAAGAGAGCAAAGCAAATTTGGTGATAAAAGTAAATTGGAAAATTGTTTAAAATTACATGCCCTATCTGAATCATGAAAGTTTATTTTGGACTAGACTGTCCCTTTAAGCTTACAATTAAACTGATATAACTATTAAACTAAAATTAAACTAACTATCAATTAAAGAAAACTAAAATACACATTAAAAAATAAAAATCCTAACACTATAAAAATTACAAAGCATCTAATTACAAAAAATAAAAAAGACTAAATTACAAAATATAACAAACACTAAATTACGAAAAATAACAAACGGAATTATTAAAAATAAAAAAGAAATACACCTAATCTAATAGCCTTATAAAAATAAAAAAGCCCACCCAAAATAAAAAAAACCTAGCCTACAATAAACTACCAATAGCCCTTAAAAGGGCCTTTTGTAGGGCATTGCCCTAAGTTAAACAGCTCTTTTACCTGTAACCCCCCCCCCACAAAGACCCCCCAACAGTAAAACCCACCACCCAACCAACCCCCCAAAATAATAAACCTAACTCTAACAAAATCCTAAGCTACCCTTTGCCCTGAAAAGGGCATTTGTATGCGCATTGCCCTTAAAAGGGCATTCAGCTCTTTTGCTTGCCCTGCAAAGGGCATTCAGCTCTTTTAAAGGGCCACTAAACCCAAAATCTTTCTTTCATGATTCAGATAGAGAATAGAAATTTAAACAACATTACAATTTACTTCCATTATTTATTTTGCTTCATTTTTTAAATATCCTTAGTTGAAGAAAAAGCAATGCACATGGTGAGCCAATCACACGATGCTTCTATGTGCAGCAACCAATCAGCAGATAGTGAGCATATCTAGATATGCTTTTCATCAAAGAATATCAAGAAAATAAAACAAATTAGATAATATAAGTAAATTTGAAAGATGTTTAAAATTGCATTCTCTTTCTAAATCATAAAAGAAAAAATGTGGGTGATATGTCCCTTTAAGAAAAGCCCAAACCCTAAACTAAAAAAAAAAACACCCCAAAAAAGTTTAAAAAATCCTAACACTAACCCCCGAAGATCTACTTACAGTTCCTGAAGTCCAGACATCCAGGTGGCGAGAGGTCTTCATCCAGGCGGCAAGGTCTTCATCCATCCAGGCGGCGTCTTCTATCTTCATCCAGGCGGCATCTTCTATCTTCTTCCAGGCGTCATCTTCTATCTTCATTCCGGCGGTGCAGAGCGGGTCCATCCTGAAGACATCCGGCGCAGAGCATCCTCTTCATACGGTCGCCGCCGTATACTGAATCATCAATGTAAGGGAGCATTTTCAAAATGGTGTCCCTTGAATTCCTATTGGCTAATTTGATTTTTAAAATTCAAATCAGCCAATAGGATGAGAGCTACTGAAATCCTGTTGGCTGTTCAAATTAGCCAATAGGATGAGAACTACTGAAATTCTATTGGCTATTCAAATCAGTTATTCCCAATCTTCGGGGGTTAGTGTTAGGATTTTTTTAAACTGCCATCCACTTTCATTGATACGGAATATCCCGAAAGCCCAATATCAGAGAGTGATCAGAAACAATACCGACCAACAGAAATGTACACAACAACTGGACGAGATGACAGACAGGTTCAAACAAAGGGATTAAAAACCGATGCAACTCAGCAAGTGTAAATAAAGCGCGCTTGTGGCAATTGAACCCACCATACAAGATGACCAACAACGACTAACCGTTGTTACATCCTATACACCGGATAAAAATCGGATCGCCAAGGCTATCCGTGATGAATGGAAATTTATTCAATCTGATCCCAATTTACCATTCACCCATTGGGGCACACCGAGAGTTGCATACAAGAGAGGACGCAATTTAAGGGACCTTCTTGTAAATACAGATATACTAAGTGAGGATATGTCCCGCACATAGCTCAAAAAGAAGGGTTGTTTTCGGTGTACAAGTTGCGTCACTTGCAACACCCTGATAAGAAAAAGAAATATCAGATCAATACTTTTCTCACCTGTACCACCGTCTATATCAACTATTTGCTTCATTGTCCATATGGCAAATTTTAAACTTGTAAAACTTGTGATGATGCATGGACCAGGATGGCCAATCATAGCTCAACAATACATCAAGCACTCCAATCTGGCAAGGCTGATCAACCTGTGGCACAGCACTTCCTTGAGGCCAAACACTCTGTGAAGGATCTCAGGTTTCGAATAATCGACCATGTCACCCCCTTTACGAAGAGCAGGTAACAGAGAGAAAATCCTGCTTCAAAAAGAAACTCAATGGACTTTTGAGCTTGGTACGCTGTCTCCCAAGGCACTGAATGTCAATGCTGGGTGGCAATGCTACTTATAATATACATTATTTAATGGGTACCCACGATCCTCAAGATATGCTTATCCCAAAGATATGTGGTTGGGAGACTTCATGCCTTACTACATGAGAGTCTAGATCCATTCAATGACAGTCCAGATTCATTGTTGCTATTTTATGAAATTCATCTTATGTTGTTATACACTTTGGCAACTATATACTCTCCTAGTTGGCCACTTGCTACATTTGACACACATCTATTCTGTTGCTGATTTCTTTGTAATTTTTTTGCAATTATGATATTCTGTTGTGTAACTACTTTTGTTTTTAACTTTGTCCCCTTTTTTCCACCTATGTTTGCTTTTGGTGGTTTTATGACTGAAGTCCAGACATCCAGGTGGCGAGAGGTCTTCATCCAGGCGGCGAGGTCTTCATCCATCCAGGCGGCGTCTTCTATCTTCATCCAGGCGGCATCTGTGTCCTCTGGAGCTTCATATCGATGTTAATGTTTGAGTATTAGAGTTGTTTTGGTAATCTGTTGGTACTAAAGTCCTTTTCTTTATTTATTTTTTTATTATTATTTTTTATTTGTTTATTTTTTATGTTCCACTTGTTTTAGCTTTGATTTACCCTATCAATCTAAACCGCATCAGGTTTATGTCTAGTTATGACCATTCTATATGCTTTCCATGGTCCTCCACTGCTGCCTATAGATAGTTGATTATGCTAAAGAAGGTATAAAACCTTCGGAAGGTTTTATACCTTTTTTAGCATTGTTCTCTCATGTGTACAGCACCTACTCCTAATAATAATATATGAGGTCTTCATACTATCAAACAATAGGACATCTCTATCCCAGTCATTCTCTTCTCCCCTTTTTCTTTCCCGTTCCCTTTTAAACTAAGATAGTTGATTATGTATGATGTCTTGTATGCAACGGCTGTGTGTTTACATATGTCAGCCGTTTGTGTCACGGCTGACACTATGGGACGGGACCTCGCCTCCTTCTATCATTTTTAGACATTGTTTTTGTGTATGCATCTCCATGACTATGGATAACGTTGAGGGGATCATTACCCCACAAGCCTCTGATGGCCAAGAGTGGCTTAGCTTTTGGTTGTACCATTAGACATGGTGCACTGATTATTGTACCTCACTATATTTAGTAATTATGTTTTTTTCCTCCCCTAGTTCTGCATTAAGGCCGGCGTATGACTTACTTTGCCTATTAAACTAGCATGTCACGGGAGTGAGTTTTGTAGACAAATCTCTACATCAATTTTGTATCAGTCCTTGTATTGAATTTGGTCCCTTATTAATCTCTCCATAGATCATATATGACGAGACTCATGGTCAGGTGAATTTGCATATGACAGCTGTTACGAGTACTGCTGACACTAAGAGGCAGGACCTCACCATACTTTACTTGTGTGCTTGTTTATGCGTCTCTATAGTTACACATGACGTTTAGGGGGTGTTTCCCTGGTGTCTCGGATGGCCGAAAGCGTATTTAGTTTTTCTTGCTATCAGGTAGAATTTGCACCATTTGATGCTGGTACACAGATAAGTGTATCTTATTACACCGGGCGGTTGTGTTTTTTCACTGATTTGTGTTTAATGACGTTTGACTTTTTTTGCCCATTTGACTATAGTATCACTGGAGGGAGTGGCTCAGGTAACCAATAGGGATATGAATCCGACGGCCATACTTTATGTTATGTATATTTTGTGTTTGTTTGCAGGTTTGTTTGATACTTATTACTTTTTTGTTTTGTACATTCGATCTGTGCGCTCTGGAGGTACAGTTTATAAACCACTAAATCCCTGATTAACACTTTACACATTATATGTTTTTGTCAACACTTTTGATCAGCTTATTAGCTGTTTTACACATGCTCTCTTTTTACACACGCTGTCTCCTGATTGTTGGACTGTAGTAGGAGGGCCTATTAGGTCTTTAAAAGTTTGATTTTCACATTGTTTGTTTGTCAGAGGAAGGGGTTATTTTGCCCCGAAACGTCACATTTCAATAAATTTCATTTTGAATCACTGATGACTGAAGACCAGAGGGTGCTTTATTTGTGCTTTTGATCTTCTATCCTGAACAGCACCCTGGTAGCTGCTGATCTCTTGGTGAGAGTGCATACACACTGCTGTTTCTATATATATATGTAGTATATATCTCTTTTTGGGTTATGGGTTAAAGAAGTCAAAAACATAGTAAAATGGGGGCGGAGCCAACTACAGAACTGAGCAGACGCAGGTGTTGAGAGCTCCTGCTCTAAAGGCAAAATAAAGTATACTAAGGGACATCAAAACTATAGTTTTGACAAGTAAACGGGGCATCAGCTTCATAGCAGACATTGGGGCACCCACAAAATTCCGCATTTGCTGTTTTGGAGAGAGCGGAGCTAGATGGTCTTCCTGAGAACCGGACAACTCACGGATCGCTCCTTTTCTCCTTGTATTTTGGTAAGAGGGAGAAAAGAAAAACAAAACTTATAAAACCCTGTAGGAGTTCTGATCAGCCACTATCTAACCTAGCTCTTAGCCATGTTCACGAAGGGCAGTTTTTGAAGTGGCGCGAAGTCGCCATTACCGCAGTGACGTCAAGATTTTGCTGAGGGTGAAGGGCCTGCTAATTACACAACCGCTATTAGGAACAACTTAATAGAGGGATTCATACTCACTTAGACCCTGGACCCTCATTTGTAACCTCTCTTCTGGGGGAAGTTTGGAGTCTCTAACTGATGGAGAGGATGGACTTCCAAATCCATGCCGCATTCGCCGCCCTAGAGCTCCGCATTGAAGCTCAGTTCCACTCTCTCAGCCGACACCTCTCTCTTGCCCGGGAGGGTTTACTAGAGTCTTCAGAGGAATGTCCTGACATAACTACTTGCCAACCGGCAGAGGAATACAACCTGCAACACCTCCGTTCTCAGAGCAGGTTAGCAAATGTGACCAGAGGTGTGCTGCCTGTACTACTGGAGCGGCCTGTTGAGACTGATTCTCTGATCCCATCCCTCCTGACACCGGAGAACTCCCCTCACACTATCCCCCTCACACTATCTCGCAACACACAGCTGTTGATTCTGCTCTTGCCCCGAGGCGGCCGATCGGAGCGGAGTTGAAGAGAAACATGCCTGCTGCTCACATAACGGGGGACACCTGCATCCTGAAACCCTGTAAAGAGGTCGACCGGGGGCTCTGTGAGAGATATATGAGGAATCCAGAAAAAATGCTCTATACACCCTCTTCCATATTAGGCCAGCTGGGCTCATCTTTCAATAATCCTGTTTTCATTCTACAGGCACCTATACTTTTGATACACCCCTCAAGCTGTCCCTGCCAGTTAATTGAGCCTATTGTTCATTTGGAGAACAGGGCCTTTGTTGTTCGAGCCGGTGTGGGATGAGGTCATCACAGAGCTGCTCTGACAACTACGGGACATGCAGGGTTTAGGTCTAATATGTGTCCTGGTTACTGTTTGATATGTTTACTTGTTAGTCCGTGCCACAACAAAGACTAAGAGACGATATACATGACAGCATATGGCATTCACTCTATATGATGGCATAATACCCTGATATACGAGTTCTTACCATTGGGCAATTTATAGCGCTCTATGCAACTGTTAGTTAGTCATTAAAAAGACTGAACGCTACACTAGTAAGGTTATAGTATAATATCATTGTTCATGGTTACAGTTGTATAGTCATATACATGTATTTTAAGACATGCTCTGGCTTGAGTGGCGTTGTACTGATCTTATCTATCCTGATAGTTGTCTCACTACGTACTATGTTATATGTTTTAGCTGTATGCATGTAATTTCATACATATTTTAGCGTCAATGAGCTTGTGTTTCTTGCCCGGTGTATATTTACAAGCCTATATACACATTTCTCACAAGGCTTGTTTGACTTGACATAGGTCCCTGTGTTTAATAGATGCTAGTTGTACTAGTTCAATATACCTTAACGATTTGATATTATAGTATTTTCCCAAAACCACTTGGCTGTTTTTAGTGATACCTTGCCCCATAGGTTTAAAGTCTTACAGTTTAATATATAAGCTGTTATATCTTCTTTACCCTCCAATATGCTTTGTATGGTTTATTCTATTCTTATTAGAGATTTGAGTTACTTATGTTTGACCATGCTATATCTTTGTTTATCACTAATTAACAAATAAGAGGCTCGCTCTAGTTTTACAGCATGACAGCTATTACCTGCCTTAGGAATTACAACGGCTATGTTTTAATGTAGCGTACACAGAACATTTTTGCATTCCTGCCGTTGAAGTACATGTTTCTGGAGCTTGGTCCTCACTCTATGTGTTAGATACAGCAGTTATATGTCCTCACTATTTTTAACACTGTTATTCATTTATATGTTTAAATATTTGCCTATTGGAATGTAGTGTGGTGTTATAGACTATGTTGGGTGACATCTTTTACATTGGTAGCTTAATGGGAGTCACTTGGGTTTGCAGCCTTCTTATTTTACCCCCTTATCACACCCATGAGGAGACAGTGAGTCATGTAGTTGAGGCCAAATAAATAGAGAGATATATTGTTGCAGAATATGGAAGAGGCTATAATACCCACATTCTATCACTCATAGATTGCATTTACATCACTGCTAGTAACTTTATCACATTATAGAAATTAGGCGGTTGAGTCTCTAGCTATCTCTTATTTAAGCATTATAGTTGAAATATCCAAATAACACTCTCACACGCCTGCTCCATGTACGCTACTACTTAATTCTCTTATACATTTAGGCACCCTATGTTGGGTAATGTTGTTTATTTATCTATATTCCACCACTTCATCCTGATTAGTAAAGCGTATAGCTTATAACACACTCATACTCAAACTGTCAAACAATGTATTCAGCGGTAGACGATAGCTTTTTCAGGATATGGCTTTCTTGGACACCCCTCATCTCTATCTGACCCCTCTCCTCCCTTTCCCGCCGGCGATTATTACCTGCGGGTCATATCCCTACTCCTTTTACCCGCATCGCCTATAGTTGGCACCTCCCCAGGAGAGGGGTTCACATAGTGGCCCCTAACTTTTTCAATCTATAGAAATATCCCCCCCTGTTTGTATCCTCTCTGGCAATTTATTTTTACCTACACATACCCTAGTCTTAATACACCAGAGGTGTTATCCAGGAATATACTCAAAGGCCCTGAGATCCAATCTCATTCCTTTTCACATAGTCCTGTAGTTTATATTTTCATAACAATTTAACTAGCCCCGCCCCCCTCCCCTCCTCCCTTTTCCCCTCCATTACGAGCGGCTCTTGCCCGCTGCATCCCCCACCCCCCCATACACTTAGGTCTACGGGAGACCTAATAGAAGCCAGTTCCCTTCCTCTCACTATTTTCAGCGTATAGAATGCCCCTCATATGAGAGTAGGGACCACTCTTTATCTGTATTATAAAATTGAGACTCCATCACTATATGTTCCAGTCACACATGTTTTGTTTTCACTGTTTGCACTTCTTATTTAAGGCCATAAAGATGGTGCTATAACTCATGTCAAATGTTATCCCTTTGTTTTCGATCTAGATACCTTCCATGTCACTGACTCCTACAATCATACAAATATTGAGCTCCTATTGTCTAGATACTATTATAACGAATACTATATTAGCACACTAATGTTTTAACTATTATGTACCTTCCAAACGTGATATGTATCAGTTATTTATGTTTGTATCTGTCTTGTGCTGGGATATGCTTTCTTTCCTGTTATTTCCATTCAATGTCTCAATAAAAAATTTATTTAAAAAAAAAAAAACGTAGTAAAATAAACATGTTTAGAAAAATGCTCTAGCAAAAGATTTTTATATTTATTTTTGTACTAGAATGTTTCTTTTTAACAACATATGCATGGCCACACCCAATATATTATGATCAAATGTGTGTATATATATACTCTGATGAAGCGACCAATTGAGTCGCGAAACGCGTCAGGCCACGCCCCCTCACGAGCCAAGATTGAATCACGCAGTGCTACAGCACAGCTCGCTTAGTACCCAGATCCACTGGGGATTTTTAAACCAGTCAGATTGCTTTTATACATTACGAGTGAGCTACACTGTCACTAACTGTATGTATATATACATTTTATTTGTTTAAACCGGCACAAGCGTTTTTTTATGTGAGTTTTTTAAAATCATTTGATGAATTATACATCCCAATAAAAGCACACTTTCTAGAACGGTGTGGTGTGCTATATACATTCCATCACCCTCCAAACCATCTACGCTGGTGATAAGTGTTTGCTCCAGGACAGACATTGCAGCCCCCCCCCCCCCCCCTGTTTCTTGAAGTGGTTAAAGTTCTGCCGGAGAGGTGAGGACTGTATATGAGGAGTTGAATACAGTCACAGGCGCAAGGGGATTGGATTGCCTTCCTTAGTGGATACTCTACACTCAGAGTCTTATCTATACCTCATAAGGTTGAGGTGAAAACACGTGAGTTTGCATTTGTCTCTGCACTGTAACATTCTTCAAAAGTGTTTTGATATACTACACCAGGAGATTTCCTTTGCTGTGCGCCCTTCCTTCTTCTGTTCCAGAATTTCTTGTCTTGAGGTGTTTTCCTGTATACAGGGGGACTACTTTTACCTTTGGGATTAGGCTGCAGGCGGATGAAACCAACTTTGACTCCCTCCAGATACCACTATTGCTAACATTGGTGCTATTGGAAGAAAGGAAAGGGAGACCTACACACATAGGACAATACTGGTATTTCAATTTGTAGATTGGGACTTTCCTAGTTTATAGCGCTGTATCACCCTGTTTGTGTATATATATATATATATATATATATATATATTTATTAAAACGGAAATGCACTGCACTCTCTAAATTATAAAACAAAACTAGAGTAACAGGCTTTTTTTCTATCAGTTGGTGTGCTTAACCAAACCCTCTTTCTGTTGTAGGCTTTCTATGTGTTGTGTAAATAACTTTGTTTTGTAATTTTCCCTATGGGCTTTACACTCAGTCCCTAAAGTGCAAGTGCTGGTGACTGGTGAGCACCCAGGGCCGTGAGTTCTTCAGGGTCATGGTATGTGTACTCTGGTTTTAGAGTGCAGTCCATTTCCGTGTTTTGTGTTTGGCTTGGGGAAAGGACTGTGTTACCATTGTTGGTATCTCAGTGTGTTTGGTTAAAGGCATGCATTGTGTGGCTGTAGGTTAGGGACCCAGGGAGGACGTGGTCCTGGGCCAAATACTGTAACTAATTCTTCCAATTCACTTTTAATCTAGCTGTGTGTTTGCAAGAGACACAGACACATTTGCTTGATGTAATTAGACATTTCTATATTAAAGGGACAGTCAACACCAGAATTTTTGTTGTTTTAAAAGATAGATAATCCCTTAATTACCCATTCCCCAGTTTTGCATAACCAACATAGCTATAATTATACACGTTTTACCTCTGTAATTACCTTGTATCTAAGCCTTAGCAGACTGCCCCCTTATTTCAGTTCTTTTTACAGACTTGCATTTTAGCCAATCAGAGCTGTCTCCATGGTAAATTCACGTGCGTGAGCTCAATGTTATCTATATGAAACACGTGATCTAATGCCCTCTAGTGTTGAAAAACGATCAAAATGCATTTAGATTAGAGGCGGCATTCAAGGTCTAAAAAATTAGCATATGAACCTCCTAGGTTTAGCTTTCAACTAAGCATACCAAGAGAACAAAGCAAAATTGGTGATAAAAGTAAATTGGAAAGTTGTTTAAAATTACATGCTCTATTTGAAAAATGAAAGTTTTTTTTGGACTTGACTGTCCCTTTAAGAGACATTGCACAAAAATATATATATTTGTCCATCTGAAAGAGTGGCATTTAACCCCTTCGATACCAGGAATTTCAGAGAAAAACTTGCCCAAAATACTGAATACTGAGAATGTTTAGAATTTTTGTTATCACACCATTTAAATCAAAATAGAGCCTTGTTTTTTTTATTTACCTATCAAAAAGATATATTTTTTTAGTAGACAATGCATGGGAGTCTATTTACCAAAGCGTCAACTGAAAATACGCTTGAATTCTGTGTCGTATTTGTCGTGAGATTGATCCGCCGTAGTTATTAAAGCGTCAAGATTGGCAAATGTTGAACTTTGTGATGTAAAATACGATCTCGCAATCTCAATCCGACACAGATCGATTCTTGCATCATTACAGATGTTCTGAATTCATATTTGACTCTATTTGAACCTTTTCCCAATTTATCAAACATTTAACAGGTACGCTTGCGCCTATTCTGATGCAGCGTACCTAGTTTTCATTCCGCCACCCTTGAGGTCGCGGATGCCATAGAACTCAGTCTGAAAACACAGAAAGCTTATGTTCGATGCTGCAAAAGATTGAAGTATATTACATAATAAAAGTAAATAAGAAACTTTATTAAAATAGTATACCCTTTCTAAATCAAACAATATTATTGTTCCACATTTGGTGCACTAGTAGATATAGGAATAAAAATGAAAATACATTACTAATTATGGATTATGCTACAACTTTGTCTCTCATTGCAAAGCAAGGGGACAATAT
Source organism: Bombina bombina (assembly GCF_027579735.1). Lineage (NCBI taxonomy): Eukaryota > Metazoa > Chordata > Amphibia > Anura > Bombinatoridae > Bombina > Bombina bombina. The sequence goes on along the minus strand of NC_069501.1, from coordinate 560,439,062 downwards.
TTCTACAAATTTGTTGAAAAGTTTTGCCCCAAACTTGTCGCACTAATAGATATAGAGTTAAAAATGAAATACAGAACTTAATATAGTTAACTTCCTTTTTATTTTTTGTGAAAAATCTATGTGCACCATGTTTAGGCCATGTAATACAAGTCCCACTCTCCACTTCGCAACATTTATGACGCAAACTCCAAAACAACCCACACACTAGTGAATTTTTCAACCACTTTTGATTGGAATATGCATAATCACATGATTTATGACATCAGCCAATCTGATTCAAATATACATTTTAAACTATCACTAACGAATCAAAATGCTTGATACTTGTGTCATTGATCACTCAGAACTTGTAAGTGTCATTTGTTACATTGTGTATTATACTTTGAAAGTATGTATATGTGAATTTAGAATTAAAGATAAAGATTGATGCTGACATTAGGACACACAGTGTAATATTTTAGACAATGATTTTAAAAGTCGAATTGATGTTTGATTTAATATAATCTTAAACTGATAGCTCAAAGGGATAGCCCACCTAACATTAAACTGTCATGATTCAGATATAGCAGAAATTAAAATCACCTCTTTACTGTCATGCTATTTTCAGTGTATTTCTTCCTACTCTTGAATTTCTTTTTCAGTAAGAAATGTCATCTTATATGCCAGTTCATTTTATAACACCTGTGAAGGGGTGGTGTTTAAAACTAGATTGCAATCAGGAGGGGTTACACCAGTACAGAGAGAAAACTGGTCCAGCTCTTAAAATATCTATTGATTGCAAATAAAAACATATGATTCCCTGATTACATGTTATATTCACAATTATTCCTGCTCAGAATAATAATACATTTACACTATATACATATAGTGGTATAAATAAACACAGAGATATGAAAGACAACAATGTTTAGAATAAAAAAAGGAATTTAGGGACATGTAAATATGTTTGCAAAAGATTTCTGACATAACACACATATATATATATATATATATATATATATATATATATATATATATATATATATATAGCAATTATGTAGATGGAGGGCACTCACAGGACTTTATTCAATAAGTATTATTTATTCATATTATTGATTTCATATATTAAAGAATGTCGACGTTTCGGCCTATCCAGAGGCCTTCTTCAAGACAATTTCATAATCTCAAATAGTGCGAACCGCACTGTCAAGACGAACTCCCGATACTGAAAATAGAGCTCTCTATTTTCAGTATCGGGAGTTCGTCTTGACAGTGCGGTTCGCACTATTTGAGATTATGAAATTGTCTTGAAGAAGGCCTCTGAATAGGCCGAAACGTCGACATTCTTTAATATATGAAATCAAAAATATGAATAAAGAATACTTATTGAATAAAGTCCTGTGAAAGCCCTCCATCTACATAATTGCTCTATATTTCCTAATTGAGGATAGCACCCAGGCATTGACAACACAGGTGTGTAAGGAGTGCTAGGCCACCGCCTACAGTGTGTGTATGTATATATATATATATATATATATATATATATATATATATATATATATATATATATACAGAAACAGCAGCTTGTAAGAAGGATCCGGTGTAAATCCCAAAGTTTACACAGCAGCATAAGAAGCCAGCACAAAAGCATAAGATGTTCTTACTTCAATAATTGGTGATTAATTTATGCTTTTGTGCTGGCTTCTTATGCTGCTGTGTAAACTTTGGGATTTACACTGGATCCTTCTTAAAAGCTGCTGTTTCTGTGGATACTTCTACATAGCCGTGCACATTGCTGTTGGTGGTGCTGGTGAGTGCTGATCTTACTGTATATTTATATATATATATATATATATATATATATATATATATATATATACAGTATCTCACAAAAGTGAGTACACCCCTCATATTTTTGTAAATATTTTATTATATCTTTTCATGTGACAACACTGAAGAAATGACACTTTGCTACAATGTAAAGTAGTGAGTGTACAGCCTGTATAACAATGTAAATTTGCTGTCCCCTCAAAATAACTAAACACACAGAAATTAATGTCTAAACCATTGGCAACAAAAGTGAGTACACCCCTAAGTGGAAATGTCCAAAGTGGGCCCAAAGTGTCAATATTTTGTGTGGCCACCATTATTTTCCAGCACTGCCTTAACCCTCTTGGGCATGGAGTTCACCAGAGCTTCACAGGTTGCCACTGGAGTCCTCTTCCACTCCTGAAAACAAGAGTTCCACTGGGTTTAAACAAAGAGTGGGACATTAGTTATTTTGTCTAGATCCATATGGCTAATATGTATTTGAAATTATATGCCAAAAAATACTTATTCATCATTTATAGTTTCCTGGGGGGTATGTGTTTTCACACTAACTTTTAAGGAGAACATAATGGAATAAACTAATACCCCTTTTTCTTTTTAGGTAATAGGTATATTAGTGTCATGTGAAGTATAGAAATAGGATGACCAGTATCATAAATTTGATATTGTGTAAGTAGTATTGTTTGTTCAAAAGAGTGAACCACTATTAGGGATGTGGCTCCATATGTTTGGGGTAGTTGATAATTTCATAGATAAACTCCATTACCCCATTTAGGGCTAATAATGTAATATATTATTGGATTGGCCCCGTAGCATAGACTATGATACACAAGCATCTTTTACTTAGAGAGGAGCATGACTATATATATGTTTGAATTAGGCAGATAGCATGCTAAAATTTGCTGTGTATACAGTAAAGCCCACTAAGTATGATTCTCAGCATAATATAAATGTAGATGACTGACATGTTAACACTGTTTATGTTGTGTATTTACTTTTGTTTTTAAACTTTTTTGTATGTAGTTATAATTGTGTTATGTATTGGCAAATGTCAGGGCAGTTGGACCCTATTTAAAGACGGATGTTGTACACAGTAATTGAGTCTCTGATGAAGCGCCACTAAGGGGCGTGAAACGCGTCAGACTATCTACCTGTCCATGTCTGTCGAGGTTGTATTTTACAAATAAATCTTAATTTTTTCAATTGGATCCGTTGTGTGGCCTCTCCTTTGTGTTGTGTCACTGTACACGGTCATTCCCCACACAAAGGGCATTGCAGCAGTTAGGTACTTCCTCAATAAGTTCACCAGCTTTTGCACAGATGTCATTTCCTTTATATGCCTAGCCTTGGAATTCCTTCTTACACATAACTTCTTTGCATTTGATGACTCATTTTACTTGCAGTGTTGTGGGATGACAATGGGGGTGAAATACGCCCCCTCTTTTGCAAACCTTTATGTAGGTTGTTGGGAACTCAAGAATATATATGATGTCTATAATCTTTTTATGGCTGACATTGATGTTGTTATTTTTGTGTTCGATGGACCCCTTGGGGAGGAGGGTTTTGAGAGACTCTTAGCACACTTTAATGGTAATGATATGAAACTTAAATTTGTTGGAATACAAAATAACTGGGGGTTGACTTTTTGGATGTGACACTGGAGGGTGACGTGGAGAACAATGTGATTATATCACAAACTTTTAGAAAATTAAGTGCAGGAAACACCATTTTGCATGCAAAATCATGTCATCCACGTCACCTTATGCGTGCCATACCCAGAGGTCAATTAATAAGGCTGAGGAGGAACACCAAGAACCTTGATGTATATATGGAACAGTTGTTAGAATTATGTAAGAGGTTAGAAGTTAGAGGTTATGACCCGGAACTACTGAACACGGCAAGAATTGAAATTGGTCAGTCACAAGATTTCACACCTAATACACCTAAGAGTAAAGGGGTACAGCAAGGAGATAAACTATTTACTACGGAATATACTAAACAATTCCACAGATTGTACAAATATTCAATATTTCCAAATGATGATATATTAAAAGAAACAATAGGCTCTTGCAAGTTTGTTTCCAAAAAAACAGTTACATTAGCCACTACATTATCACCTAGCATGGTATCAAGATCAAGAAGAGAGAGGACCTGGTTAAGTACAATAGGTAATTACAAATGTGGTGGCAGAGGTTGCCTAACTAGTGGTTTGATAGATGTGAGCAATTAATTTAGATCCTCAGTGGATAATCATGTGTATAGTATTAATTTCTATGCATATTGTAAAACCACATTTGTGGTGTACTTATTGGAGTGCTCGATCTGCCACAGTCAGTATGTTGGAAAAACAATGAGACAGTTGGGCACTAGAGCACGCAAACACTTTAATGATATTAAAAATATTAACAAAGATTTGAGTGTTGCCCAACACTTCAATTGTGTGCACTTCACAAATGTGGGAACATTTTTGATTAAAGCTATAGATTTAACACAGTTGTCGATTAGAGGGGGCAATAAATACAAGATATTAGACAAGAAAGAACTTTATTGGATTTTCAAATTGAAAACAAGAGTCCCACTGGGTTTAAACAAAGAGTGGGACATTAGTTATTTTGTCTAGATCCATATGGCTAATATGTATTTGAAATTATATGCCAAAAAATACTTATTCATCATTTATAGTTTCCTGGGGGGTATGTGTTTTCACACTAACTTTTAAGGAGAACATAATGAAATAAACTAATACCCCTTTTTCTTTTTAGGTAATAGGCATATTAGTGTTATGTGAAGTATAAAAATAGGATGACCAGTATCATAAATTTGATATTGTGTAAGTAGTATTGTTTGTTCAAAAGAGTGAGCCACTATTTGGGATATGGGTCTATATGTTTGGGGTCGTTGATAATTTCATAGATAAACTCCATTGCCCCATTTAGGGCTAATAATGTAATATATTATTGGATTGGCCCCAAAGCATAGACTATGATATACAAGCATCTTTTACTTAGAGAGGAGCATGACTATATATATGTTTGAATTAGGCAGATAGCATGCGAAAATTTGCTGTGTATACAGTAAAGCACACTAAGTATGATTCTCAGCATAATATAAATGTAGATGACTGACATGTTAACACTGTTTATGTTGTGTATTAACTTTTGTTTTTAAACTTGTCTGTATGTAGTTATAATTGTGTTATGTATTGGCAATTGTCAGGTCAGTTGGACCATATTTAAAGACGGATGTTGTACACAGTAATTGAGTCTCTGATGAAGCGCCACTAAGGGGCGTGAAACGCGTCAGCCTATATACCTGTCCATGTCTGTCTAGGTTGTATTTTACAAATAAACCTTTGTTTTTTCAATTGGATCTGTTGTGCGGCCTCTCCTTTGATTATCCTCTTCCACTCCTCCATGAGGACATCACAGAGCTGGTGAATGTTAGAGACTTTGCGCTCCCCCACCTTCCATTTGAGGATGCCCCACAGATGCTCAATAGGGTTTAGGTCTGGAGACATGCTTGGCCAGTCCACCACCTTTACCCTCAGCTTCTTTAGCAAGGCAGTGGTCATCTTGGAGGTGTGTTTGGGGTCGTTATCATGTTGGAATAATGCCCTGTGGCTCAGTCTCTGAAGGGAGGGGATCATGCTCTGCTTCAGTATGCCACAGTACATGTTGGCATTTTTGGTTCCCTCAATGAACTGTAGCTCCCCAGTGCCAGCAGCACTCATGCAGGCCCAGACCATGACACTCCCACCACCATGCTTCACTGTTGGCAAGACACACTTGTCTTTGTACTCCTCACCTGGTTGCCACCACACACATTTGACACCATATGAACCAAATAAGTGTATCTTGGCCTCATTGGACCACAGGACATGGTTCCAATAATCCATTTCCTTAGTCTGCTTGTCTTCAGCAAACTGTTTGCGGGCTTTCTTGTGCATCATCTTTAGAAGAGGCTTCCTTCTGGGATGACAGCCATGCAGACCAATTTGATGCAGTGTGTGGCGCATGGTCTGAGCCCTGACAGGCTGAACCCCACCCCTTTAACCTCTGCAGCAATGCTGGCAGCGCTCATACGTCTATTTCCCAAAGACAACCTCTGGATATGACGCTGAGCACGTGCACTCAACTTCTTTGATCGACCATGGAGAGGCCTGTTCTGAGTAGAACCTGTCCTGTGAAACCACTGTATGGTCTTGCCCACCGTGCTGCAGCTCAGTTTCAGGGTCTTGGCAACCTTCTTATAGCCTAGGCCATCTTTATGTAGAGCAACAATTCTTTTTTTCAGATCCTCAGAGAGTTCTTTGCCATGAGGTGCCATGTTGAACTTCCAATGAACAGTATGAGGGAGTGTGAGAGCGATAACACCAAATCTAACACACCTGCTCCCCATTCACACCTGAGACCTTGTAACACTAATGAGTTACATGACACCGGGGAGGAAAAATGGCTATTTGGGCACAATTTGGACATTTCCACTTAAGGGTGTACTCACTTTTGTTGCCAACGGTTTAGACATTAATGGCTGTGTGTTGAGTTATTTTGAGGGGACAGCAAATTTACACTGTAATACAGGCTGTACAATCACTACTTTACATTGTAGCAAAGTGTTGTCACATGAAAAGATATAATAAAATATTTAAAAAAATGTGAGGGGTGTACTTACTTTTGTGAGATACTGTATATATATATATATATATATATATATATATATATATATACACACACACACACACAAGTATGTGCAAATATATATGTACAAATTCTAGCTTTAATAATCATTTATAAAAAATAAAATATGAGATAAAAGCATATCATGACTTCTAGAAATACAAATACACATTAATTTATGTGAAAGTATCATATAACAGATTTTTTTGTATAACAAATCAATATAACAATAACTTTCTATGAGATATTGTTTGTTGAGGTATAACTCTATCTATTTCTTGGACATTAATAGTTGAAAAATAAAAGATTAGCTTTAGAGAAATGTGCTTGTTCATGGACAGTAATGAAATGGTATGAATAAAGTTGGGAAAAACCTGAATAATCACGTCATCGATGACTGTTAGTTAACAACAGTCCGATGCTCTTCGCACTGTACTTGACGTGCGTGTTTTTTATGGCTTTTTTGATAAATAAGGGGATTGTATTCAGATCCGTGGCAGCGATGTCTGGCGAGCGTATTGATACCAGCGAATGCACTAAGATTGACGCTTTGATAAATAGACCCCATGGGTTTCGCCGCCAAATGTGATTAAGTAAAAAAATAGTTTTTTAACTTTTTCACCACCCCCCCCTCTCCACATAATTGTTGTGTTGCCCCCCACCCATTACACCATTTTTTCAATAGTGTAGCATCCCATCCCTCCCTCTCACATTCAATTTTTTTTCTGTAGCATAGGGCTTCTCTTTGTTACTGGCAGACTGTCTAGGCAACAATAATGATTGTTACACTCTCTGTAACAAACGTCGATCTGCCTTTATATAGTAAGGGAGCATGATCAGTGCTCCCTTACTATATTAAGGCAGATGCCTTCTGCTCCAAGCTGCAGTCTCCACTGTCTTAGCTGACAGTGGGGACCACAGCATGCGCTGCAGTGCTGGGCAAATACTGTGTGACGTAGTACCTATGTCCAAATGGCGCAAGGGGTTAAAGTTGTTTAAAATTATATATTGAAACTAACCTTTTCAGCAAAACTCATCCCTATGAACAGATTGCTCACTGACTAATAAAACAATCACAGCATTTATGTGGAACAGGGGAAGCTATCAACCAGTATGGAAACAAAATGTAATTTTATTAATTTAAGTAATATTACAAAACCCAAAAAACACATGTAATACCTTATAAATACATACATAAAAAGAAGCATCTGCCAGGAACAAACACCAGATCAGTGACTTGTTCTATGGCCCGGTTACCACCTGGGAGTAGTTTATTTTAGCCCAATTGAGCTTTTCATAGAGGAAAACTTTCCTGAAGTATATCAGTCTTATTCCCCCTAACAAGGTCTGTCCAGCCCCGAAATACCAGGCAATTTTCCTCTGAACAAGGGAAGTCGCAACCCCAGACAATCGTGCAGCCATATCCCTCTAAGCACATTGGGGAAAGAGTTCAAATCTGGCTTCGCCATCACCCTTAGGGAGACTTTTCCCAGGATCATAATACAAATACAAACAGAAAGAGAAGCAGTCTGAAGCGCGGAATCGCGATCGCTATAATGCAAACCCATTGATGTCTATGGAGAAAAAAAAGTTTAAACCTAACATAAACCCCAAGTCTAAACACCCCTAATCTGCTGCCCCCAACACTGCTGACACCTAAATAAAGCTATTAACCCCTAATCTTCTGCTCTCGACATCGCCGCCACTAAAGTTATTATGGGGCAGAGCCTGATCTCACTGCGGTAAGAAGTGTCTGTATGAAGCTCCTGTTACCTGAAAGATTTTATGTGGTTTTCCAGCAGAAAATCTACACTATTTTATACCTGTGTGATCATCTGTTCAAAAGTAAAGGTCTTGCTCGGACAATAAAATGTGTAATATGTTCAGATAAAGACTAGTCACGCCACTAACATACAAAAGCGCAACAGCGAGGGCAGACTTAAATTGAGATGCGTAAACGTAATGTATCACCATATCTTTGTTTTCAGTATACTTATATTGAGGTGGAAACTGACTATTCCCTTTAAATGTGGGCAAACAACCATTGGTAACTTGTTTAATTTACCAGAACACTCATTTGGCTTTTTTATATGCTTAATGGAGTTTTCTTTTCTTGCTTGTAATTGGATTCCTATATACCGGTTTATTCGAATTTTAAGCCTATGATTTTGATGTAGATATGTATGAAACCTTAACAAAATCTGGTATTTGTGTCTATGTATATTTACTCTCAGTAGAGCTTGAAACCTAAAAAGGTTTGCCTAGGTAGATGGCAGATTCCTAGTATACTTTTATATACCTATTAATTTCTTATTCCTTTTGACTTGGCCCATATATATCAGATTTATTCACTAGGTGGGAATAAAACCCTAATTCTCATGTCTAAAGTGACATCTTTAGTGGAGCCACATTTAGAGATGGCATACTTTAAGCTTTCCATTAGATATTAGCACCCAGCTCCTACCTTTATGGTTTTCTAGTTGACATATTGTTTCTTTCCCTATACCTATGCACCATTTTGACCCTGAGTAACAGGTTTTAATCCCAATGAGCGGCATAGATTTCCAAGCCCTAATGGCAAAAACACCAAGATTATATTGATAGTGCATATATTGTCTTTTTTTTTACTATAATATTCTTATTTCTCGTTCTCCTCCTGATATAATTACTTAGTGATTACTCTATATAATATTTTCTTGAGTCCAAAAGTGGCCCTTCTAGTCCTTTTTCCCCTGAAATTCCCCTTTAGGTCATAGCAATACTTGGGGGGTAAAGAGCGGCCCCTAATGATCAGCGGGGACATGTATTTTATTGTATTTTACCATATATTCTAACATTTTTCATGGGGATATCTCTGTTCCAGACAAACTGAGATTTATCGAACATCTAGAAGCTTAGGCAATGTTTGCTATATAACTGACATTTCATGAGGTGTGTGTATTGTAAATTTTTGCTGACCATTCCCGATCTGTAATTTACCAACAATACCAATATTTTTGTGTACATTTTGAAACTTTCTATTGTACCATGCCCATTATGTTTTTGTTTTATATCTCAATAAAAAAATTAAAAAGTTATTATCCCCTATTCTGCCGCTCCCTGACATCGCTGCCACTATAATAAAGTTATTAACCCCTATTCCCCCGCACCCCAACATCGCCAACACTATAATAAAGCTATTAACCAGTATTCCGCCGTTCCCCGACATCGCCGTCACTAAATAAAGTTATTAACCCCTAAACTTCTGGCCTTCCACATCACTGCCACTAAATAAACCTATTAACCCCTAAACTGCCAGCCCCCTAAATCGTAAAAAATTAAGCTATTAACCCCTAAACCTAGCAACCCCCTAACTTTAAATCAAAATTACAATATCCCTATCTTAAAATAAATAAAAACTTACCGGTGAAATTAAAAAACTCTAAGTTTAAACTATAAATTAACCTAGCAACTATTATACTAAATTAAAATAACTACCATTAAAGCTAAATTACACATAAAAAAAACTAACACTACAAAAAAAAATTAATCTAAAATTACAAAAAATAAAAAATACTAAATTACAAAAAATAACTAACACTAAATTACAAAAAATAACAAACAAAATTATCCAAAATAAAAACAATTACACCTAATCTAAAAGCCCTATAAAAATAAAAAAGCCCCCCTCCAAAAAAAAACCTAGCCTACAATAAACTACCAATAGCCCTTAAAAGGGCCTTTTGTAGGGCATTGCCCTAAAGAAATCAGCTCTTTTACCTGTAAAAAAACACAAAGACCCCCAAACAGTAAAAACCACCACTTAACCAACCCCCAAAATAAAAAACCTAACTCTAACACCTAAGCTACCCATTGCCCTGAATAGGTAATTTGTATGGGCATTGCCCTTAAAAGGGCATTCAGCTCTTTCACATTGCCCTTAAAAGGTCAGTCAGCTCTTTTTAAAAAAGCCCAAACCCTAATCTAAAAAAAAAACACCCCAAAAAAGTTAAAAAAAAAATCCTACCACTAACCCCCGACAATCCAGTTACAGTTTCTGAAGTCCGAACATCTAGGCGGCAAAGTCTTCATCCATCCAGGTGGCGTCTTCTATCTTTATCCCGGCAGCATCTTCTATCTTCATCCCGGCAGCGTGGAACGGGTCCATCCTGCAAGACATCCGGCGCGGAGCGTCCTCTTCATACAGTCGCCGCCGTTCACTGAATCTTCAATGCAAGGGAGCCTTTTCAAAATGGCTTCCCTTGCATTCCTATTAGCTGATTTGATTTTTTAAATTCAAATCAGCCAATAGGATGAGAGCTACTGAAATCCTATTAGCTGTTCAAATCAGCCAATAGGATAAGAGCTACTGAAATTCTATTGGCTGATTTGAAGAGGATGCACTGTGCCGAATGTCATGAAGGATAGACGCGCTCCGCGCCGCCGAGATGAAGATAGAAGATGCCGCAGGGATGAAGATAGAAGATGCCGCCTGGATGAAGATAGAAGACGCCGCCTGGATGGATGAAGACCTCGCCACCTGGATGAAGACTTCTCGCCGCCTGGATGTCCGGACTTCAGAAACTGTAAGTGGATCATCGGGGGTTAGTGTTAAGTTTTTTTTAACTTTTTTTAGGTGTTTTTTTTTTAGATTAGGGTTTGGGCTTTTTTAAAAGAGCTTTTTTATTTTTATAGGGCTATTAGGTGTAATTGTTTTTATTTTGGATAATTTCATTTGTTATTTTTCGTAATTTAGTGTTTGTTATGTTTCGTAATTTAGACATTTTTATTTTTTGTAATTTTAGATTTAATTTTTTCTAGTAGTGTTATTTTTTTTAATGTGTAATTTAGTTTAATTGGTAGTTATTTTAATTTCATATAATAGTTGTTAGGTTAATTTATAGTTTAAACTTAGTTTTTTTTTATTTCACAGGTAAGTTTTTATTTATTTTAAGATTGGGATATTGTAATTTTAATTAAAAGTTAGGGGGCTGCTAGGTTTAGGGGTTAATAGTTTAATTTTGTTTTTTGCGAAGTGGGGGACTGGCAGTTTAGGGGATTATACATTTATTTAGTGGCGGTGATGGGGGAGGCCAGAGGTTTAGGGGTTAAGAAATTTATTTAGGGGAATGACGGAAAAGGGGTTAATAACTTTTATTAGTGGCAGCGATGTTGGGTGCAGCAGATTAGGGGTTAATAACTTTAATATAGTTTTAGCGATGCGGGAGGGCCTCAGTTTAAGGGTTAATAGGTAGTTTATGGGTGTTAGTGTACTTTGTAACATTTTAGTTATGAGTTTTGTGTAACAGTTTTGTTGTGCAAAACTCATAACTACTGCTTTCAGATGGCAGTATGGATAGTGTCTGTATTAGCTGAAACGCAAGGATTTTAGCCTCACCGCACAACTTGTAATACTAGCGCTATGCAAATCCCATGCAAAAACGTCATTTTATTGAATGCGGGATTGACGTTGCGTTACAGGCTAAAATGTTTGCGGTATAGCTATACCGACAAGATTTGTAATGGCTGCGTTACGGTTTTTACGCTGAAATGGCCATTTTTTCAGCGTTAAAACCGTAACGCAAAACTCGTAATCTAGGTAAATATGTTTCCCTTCTTTTTTTCTTGATTACTGTAAAGTTCAGAGGAGCTATATCTTAGATCTGAATAGGCGTTTGAATTGAGCTGAAGAGTTGAAACAAAAAGGGCTGGTTATTCCTCAAGGATTCAAGACAAATATTTGTTGCGCATTATGTAAACTTTTCAAGTGAGGAAAGTATAAACCTTCCTGGTAGTTCTTTGTGAATGACCACATATCTATAGGAAATGTTGCAAGCTGTATGATGCATGAACAGAATTATTATTTCTTTTAGAAATTTTAGAAGGAAAGTTGTGCAACTCTGTGACAGTATGAATAACAATATTTCAAAACATAATTTATGCTTACCTGATAAATTATTTTCTTTCAGAATAATGATGTTCCATAGGGCTCCATAACATATGGGATCAATTTCCCGCCACTATGAGGAGGTCAAAAACCCATACAAGAGCTTAAAATGCCACCCACCTCCCATCTCTAATCAGTTCAATGTATAGCTGAACATAAAATAGAGAATAGGAAACATATAGGTAGGAAAGACAAAGTAGGGTATGTAGAGGTGCCATTAGAACTGTCACCCAAAAATTTAAATGTGTGTGGGCTATGGACCATCATTATTCCAAAAGAAAATAATTTATCAGGTAAGCATAAATTATGTTTTCCTTGGTAAAATAATGATGGTCCAAAGGGCTCCATAAAACATGTGATTAATACTCAAGCTGATGGTCTATGTTACGGAAAGGGTGGGACAATTTTTCTGGCAGTTCCTATTTAGCCGACACTGCAGCCTGCAGGCTTTTCCTATCAAAGCGATAACATTTGTAAAAAGGAGGGGCGGAGCCTATAGCTGTTGCGGCAGGACGTGTTTGTGAAGAGCTCCTGGACTACTTAATCAGCCTTTAAAGAATTATTTTCTAACTTTCATCTATTTTTTTTAAAAAAAAAAACAAGCTAAACCTTGTGTTTCTCAAGAGGAGTCTAGGAATATCTAGCATAAAATGGACCTACCTATGTTCCTCTGCTAACTTCCCTATGACTAGCCATGAGGTTGAGAGGCCTTTCTTGTCTGACTGTCTGAGTTGTTAAGGCTGCCGCATACATACCCCCCCGAATCCTGTTTTAGCAAACCAGTTTGATGATAACTGAACAGCTCTTTGTTCTAATTGCTTAGCCTACTAAACTAGTGCTATAATTGAAACAAGATATTAGCCACTAACATCAAGAGACAAAAGTGCATAACTACCATGGATCTACTCTATACATGGGAAACAAGAATGCTTCAGCTACTTCACAATCATTTCTCTACTTTGGAACTATCACAAATCCTTTTTCTAAAAGAGAGAATTCACCATCTGTTGACGCTGAAAAAGAAGAGCTAACTCAGATTAACTGGAGTACCAAGGAGTACGAAAGAGAGAAGGATGCTTCCCCCAACATATTCATTAACTCTGATTCCAGTACTTAACTGTTTCAACCCCTAGAAGCAATACCAAATGAAACTATGGGAGAATCAGCATTTCAGCCTCTTATTCTAATGTCTGTAGCACACCCTCATGAGACCCATCCCCCTCAAGATGTGAGGATGATAACATACCCCTAGCTCATGCTCTCCCTTCAGACCGTGAGCGACAGTGAGATCGATTAGGAGCTACAGACCTCAATAAAATATGCTGGTACAGAGATAGAGATGCTAGCAAAGGGGAATATCTCCAGAGGCATGACACCCACTGCACTAGTAGATACAGCAGTAAAATTCAAAAAGCTACCCAGTATGGTAAAGATCGATCCTGTACTGCCTGACACAGTACAGCCGTATGCGGACCTACTTCTGCTTTGCTTAGCAAGATCTGAACCCTGGTGTCTAAAACCTTCCACGTAGTACTTCTACACTACTATTTCACCTTTCTATCTCCTCAAAAGATCTGGATATGGGACTTCTCTGCTCTTTTGTGATGGCTGGTTGGCTGGGACACTCTATCAAGTACACCTGACTTGATCTGGTGTTGGTTAAATGAGTGGCATGTAAGACTTCTTAACCTTTCTAGCAAATTAAGAACTATGCTCAATACTCTAATAGGAATTTCACCTACAGTTTACTCTGGGATCCACATATATTAGTACGGTACATGTATAAGTTTTACACTATATATAAGTCTTTCAATCCGGCTTTTGTTAATGCCTAGGTTTGCAAAGGATGTTACTTACCCTTGTAGCGGTACCCCTAGCTAACGTTATTTATGCACAGACTTAAGCTTTGAATAAGATACTCATTATGCTGTGGAGTCTTCCTGACAAGGTTTCTTTATTATAGCCCTTGTAGTTGCCACATGGTTTTCTATTAGTTAGTAATAGAGAGTTTTATGCATGTATCCCTCATTTTTAAAGAGTTGAGTCATCTACCATGCATATGTTTTTAATACTAGTATTACTGCTATTACAACCACAGTAATTGATGTTGCACTGTGAACAGCTAAGCGACTTGTTTTCAGACTATGCATGAGACATTCTCCAGATTACACCAGGGCAGATCATCTAAATTGCCTTAAACCCCAGATAACCCTCTTCTTATAGGTTTAACTCTCCATGGTGAGACAACCAGTATATACACAACTTAAATGTATGCCTAGTTTGCATTAACTAGTTTCATCTTAAACTGGAGTAACTAATTTAATTCAGACTTATATCTAAACTCTCCCTACTTGAATGTATGTTCCACTGGATGTTGTTTCATGAGGTTCTCTGTCTTGTATCCCTCCCATAGGTAATATAGTTCTTCAGACTTGAAGATCCTCTCTACACATATTTCATGTACTCAGTTCATTACACATAATAGTAGCTAATTATTAATTATCATTTTATATAATATCAGAGGTCCAGAAGTGGCCCACTTTGTTATATTGAGGCCCATTTATCAAGCTCCGTATGGAGCTTGTGGGCCCGTGTTTCTGGTGAGTCTTCAGACTTGCCAGAAACAGCAGTTACGAAGCAGTGGTCTAAAGACCGCTGCTCCATAACACTGTCCACTTGCTCTGAGCAGGTGGACAGGAAACGCCACAATTCAACCTGATCGAGTACGATCGGGTTGATTGACACCTCCCTGCTGGCGGCCCATTGGCCGCGAGTCTGCAAGGGGCGATGTTGCACCAGCAGCTCTTGTGAGCTGCTGGTGCAATGCTGAATACGGAGAGCGTATTGCTCTCCACATTCAGCGAGGTCTTGAGGACCTGATCCGCAATGTTGGATCAGGTCCGCAAGACCTTTGATACATAGGCCCCTTGATCTCTTCCCCAAAGTTCCCCATCCTGTCACAAAATCCCTTCTAGGGGGTCCAAGAGTGGCCTCTAGCTACCACAGGTGGAAAACATATTATCTCACATTGCTCCATATATTGAAGGGATACATCTTAATAGAAAACCTGAGGTTTATCTTTACTTAATCAGGTGAATTGTGATGAATTCTCACTATATATATCTCAGTGATTGTGTTGTTATTTTCTTTTCTGGAACCGTGACATTGTTTACCTGGTCTGTCTATTTTACAGCCTCAATAAAAAATATTAATTTTTTTTTTTTAAAGTATTCAGAGAAGACCATGTTGAAGTATGTAAATAAGAAAAAAGAGGATATAATGTGTACTAGACACACCAATCTTCCAGGGGGCGCTCTTAACAGATGTATAATATCATATGGAACAGCAACAAATAAAAAATAATACTTAAAAACAATAATAAACATGCAAATTAAAGTCCATACAAACAAAGTCCAGAAGGAGGAGAATATTCCAAAACAAGAACTGCTCAGCATTCTGTCATAGGATCCTGGTAATTCAGATGGTCTAGGAGAGAAGAACACAGAGGCAACAAATGGACTAATACCATATACACAGAGTGGATACAAGTAAGCAAAATGGATACTCACAAACGGACATCACCTGAAGGTGCAAACAAGCAGACTGGAACCTCACAGTTGCCCAGCTAACTGGATATAAACAGCCAGATATTCAAAGGGGAGTCCCCACTTGTAGATTCCAAGGTGTTTCTATATACAGGAAGACAGAGCCAACATAGCCCAGCACAGTTTGGTACAAGGATATATGTATTTATGGAAAAAAGCACACTTACATGTTCCAAAGCACCTCCAGGCGCAATCAAAACAGGCTGGAGCTTTTCAGCCGCCCAGCTGACTGATTCCAAGGGTTCAGCAGGTCACAAAAAAAACTCCCAAAGAGTTCAGGGATGAAAAATATCACCAAAAAACAACAGCAAGTGTATGGATAAAAAATATACTTTATTAAAAGTGACGCGTTTCTCAGCCGTTATGTGGCTGTTTACTCAGGCTAATACAACTGTGACATTGTTTGCCTGTTCTGTCTATTTTACAGCCTCAATAAAAAAATATTTTAAAAAAATTGTAAAAAGTATTCAGAGAAGTCCATGTTGCAGTATGGCAAATCTGGTCCAAAGAAGCATCATTTTTAAAAGCCCACAAAGTTGCAACTGCTCTTGTAGAATGAACTGTGACATTTCCAGCCACCAAGAATGAGCTGTAAGATTGCCCACCACCAAGAATGAGCTTTGAATGTCCTTCCACCAAGTAAGCCTTGTGAATCACTTGTTTGAGCCAAGAAGCCAACATTACCTTAGTCACAGAGTAGAGGAGAAACAAATCAGAAGATTGTCTGAATTTTTTTTAGTAGCTTGAAGATAGAACTTCAAAGCTTTTAATACATCAAGATTATGCAATAGTCGCTCCTTAGAGATAGCAGGATCTGGAAACAATGAAGGAATAACAATTTCAGAAGAAACTACATCAGGTAGAAAATCTTAAGTAGTACAAAGTACAGCCTTGTCCTTGTGAATTATTAGAAATGGAGAATCACAGGACAAGGCTGGTACTCAGAAACTCTTCTATCTGAGGGGATTTCTAACAAGAAAAGCACTTTTAGAGATAAAAGCTTTAAATCAATGGATACCAATTGGTTTAAAAGGAGGACCTTGTAATTCAAATTCCAGGGAGGAGAAATAGGTCTCAAAACTGGCCTAGTTCTAACTAGCATCTGGACAAAAGTCTGAACATCAGGAAGTCTAGCTATCCTATAAAGTCTGAAGAATTCTAGGAATCCTAAAGTAATATCAAGAAAGAACACCACTCAAAATATACCATCCATATCTTGTGATAAATCTTTTGTGTCACAGGTTTTCTTGCCTGAATCAAAGTTTTAATGACCGATTCTGAGTAACCTCTATGTCTCAAAACTAAGCGTTCAAACTCCACACCGTTAAACTTAGAGATTTGTGATCCTGATGAAAAAAAGGCCCATGTGACAACAGGTATTGTCGCAGAGGAAGAAGCCATGGAGGAGATGAGGGCGGGACCAGGCTGGAGCAATCAATATTATTGAAGCTGACTCCTGCTTGATCCGAGTGATGACTCTTGGAGCCTATGGAAGCGCTGTCTTGGAGGTCACATTCGCATTGCAGCTCACATTTTGCCAATCTACCCTCTACATAGGAGCTTGCTATCTTTTCATAGATTAAATAGTCTGTCTTCATGGTCTACCTGAAGATTTTGTCCTCAACAGGGGTTTATATTTTACTTAATGCTGCTGGAGAGCAGTCTGCTGGAAAGTAACTGTCTCTTTATGTTTTACTTACCATGCTCAATTCAATGGCTTGATGGAAAGAACCAACCAGAGGATGGAAATCTTTTTTCATGCTCATACATAAACTCAAAAGGACAATTGGGCCTCTCTTAGTGAATTAGACCATAATACCTCCTGGCATTCTATTTTGAAAACTACCCCAGTGTTTGCTGTCTATGGATTCCACCCCAGAACTTTTCCTTGAATTTTAACCTCCTTGTCGGTTCTAGATTCTAATTGTCTTTACACACTGGTTACGTATCCATAGGACTCTTGTTTTATCAAGATCTAACATGAAAAGTTTTGTGAATAAGAAACATTGTGTTGCCGCACACCTTCAACCTGTGTCTTACAAACTCTGCCATCTGTCTTCTATGTAGGTGTTTCCCGTATTTCATATTTCAAACCTATTGTAATTAATCTTTTTTTTTTTTTAGCTCCTCGTCCTACTTTTCCTCGGCCAACTTGAATACGAGGTCTCTTGAATTATTAACTCCCATTGTAATGGTAGTAATGTTCAATATATAGTGGACTCAAAGAGTTACTTAGCTGTTAATTGTTCTTGGGCCTTGCCTGAGATTTGCATGTTCCTGATTTATTGCGCTCTTTCCATCGTACTCATCCTACCAAACCCTGTTAAGTCTCAGTGTGCCCTATTTTGAGGAAGAGGTAATGTTATGCCCATTTAGTTGCTGGATGCTTTTGCTTATCTTTTTTAGTTCTTCTTGTTGGTTGCTTAGTTACTGTTTGTGTTACGCTTTGGCACTGTTCTTGTTGCATCCTTGTTGCTCCATTTTTGTATCAGTCATAGACACATTTTCACAGCATTTGGCAATATTTATTGACCCCGATTTCAGCCATCTTTGTCTTATTGTTGGACCTTGTTTTATGGGTATGCTTCTATTGTTTATTTGATTGATTCCTGTATTTGACATCTGCCTGATTTTTAAGTCTCTTTCTGCCTGCTAGTTGTCCTGCTGTTCACAGACTGTTGCTTACCTTGGCCTGAATTTGACTATTCTTTTGCTTCTCCCTTCAAGTTTGTTTTTGCACCAACTGTTGCTAACTTGGCTAGTCTGACAATGCTTCATTCTTATCAAGTCATGTTCTGGGCCTCGTCTAATGTACAAAGTTTTTACTCTTTATTTTTTTACTCTTTATATCCAAGCATCAGCACTCACTTGAGTCAATCCTTTCATGATAATGACCCTCCATTTTTAAAGGGTATGAAGCTCAAGTGTACAACAAGCAACTCACTCCTTCTGCATGTGGCAATTTATTTTTTTGCACCCCTTGGAATATTTCTGTGGATGCCCATGTGCATGCTTAATTACACCTTCTATTAAACTGAGTAAACTTTTGGCCTCTATGTTAGGGAGCTTGTAGGACATATTAGAATCCTTACTTTGTAACTGCATAACATAAAAAATCCTCATCTGTCCTGATTCTATTTACCTACCAGTATGAAATCCAACTATGCAGCTAAAAATCCTGTGCTAAGCATGCCAGCACTTCATGCTAAAAGAATAGAAATACATAAAACAGACTAAACAAAAGAAAAGGGAAGTTTTAATAATAGAGGCGGGAAAAACATTAATCACAAGGTGATCAAAGATGGCAGTTCATAAAGTATTTGGAGATAAGCTAGGATATATAGGGCTAGATTACTAGTGGAGCAAAAAAAGTTTAGTGCTGTTGAGCGCTAGCTCTGCTGAAGGTAAATCAATAGCCTTCCCATTGGCTAGATTACGAGTTTTTAGTTTTGAGCTGTGAGGTGCAAACGAGCAGTTTTCCCTCACCGCTCACTTACATGCAGCGCTGGTATTACAAGTTTTCAGAAACCCGTTGTTAAAAGACAAGAAGTGAGCGTTGAGCAAAATTTTGCTCATTACCGCACTCCAATACCAGCACTGCTTAAGTCAGCGGTGAGCTGGTCGTACGTGCTTGTGCACCATTTCCCCATAGGAATCAACGGGGAGAGCAGGCTGAGAAAAAGTCTAACACCTGCAAAAAAGCAGCGCAAAACTCAGTAACGCAACCCCTTTGATTTCTATGGGGAAATAAAAGTTATGTCTACACCTAACACCCTAACATGAACCCTAAACACCCCTAATCTGACACTTATTAAACCCTAATCTGCCGTCCCCGACATCGCCGCCACCTACATTATATTATTAACCCCTAATCTGCCGCTCCGGACACCACCGCCACCTACATTATAGTTATGAACCCCTAATCTGCTGCCCCCAACATCGCCGACACCTACATTATATTTATTAACCCCTAATCTGCCGCCCCCAATGTCGCCGCCACTATATTAAAGTTATTAACACCTAAACCTAAGTCTAACCCTAAACCTAACACCCACTAACTTAAATATAATTTAAATAAATCTAAATAAATATTGCTATCATTAACTAAATTATTCCTATTTAAAACTAAATACTTACCTATAAAAATAAACCCTAAGCTAGCTACAATATAACTAATAGTTACATTGTAGCTAGCTTAGGGTTTATTTTTATTTTACAGGCAAGTTTGTATTTATTTTAACTAGGTAGAATAGTTATTAAATAGTTATTAACCATTTAATAACTACCCAGCTAAAATAAAGACAAATTTACCTGTAAAATAAAACCTAACCTGCCTTACACTAACACCTAACACTACACTATAATTAAATAAATTAACTAAATTAAATACAATTACCTAAATTAAATTAAAGTAGCTAAAGTACAAAAAACAAACAAACACTAAATTACAGAAAATAATAAACAAATTACAAGATATTTAAACTAATTACACCTAATCTAATAGCCCTATTAAAATAAAAAAAGCCCCCCCAAAATAAAAAAAAATCCTAGCCTAAACTAAACTACCAATAGCCCTTAAAAGGGCCTTTTGCGGGGCATTGCGCCAAAGTAATAATCTCTTTTACCTGTAAAAAAAATACAAACAACCCCCCAACAGTAAAACCCACCACCCACACAACCAACCAACTATGGAAGTCCCATAGAAAAAAGACTTAGTTTACGTAAGGCCAAAGAAGTGTGCGGTGACCCTAAACCTTCAAGACTCGTAATACCAGCGGGCGTCAAAAAGCAGCGTTAGGGCCTCTTATTGCTGCTTTTTTACCCTAAAGCATAACTCGTAATCTAGCCGCATGTTTGCGCTGGTATTACAAGTTGAAAGTAAAAAGTTATTGCTCAAGCAAAAAACTCTAGCTAACATCTGGAGGTCAGATAATATGACCACAATAACTCCCTTTCCCCATAGACTCTACGGGGCATACTAAAAAAAAACTTTTCTCTATTTTGCTTGAGTGCTAATCCGAAGGTGCGCTAGAACTGTGAGGAGGTTAAAGTGTGTGGAATTTACAATGCAAGAACAAATATACAGAACAATGAAAGTATTTTTAAAAGCTTTATTGATTAATAAGCAAAAGAACAGTTGGTAGTTCAAGTTGAAGATTGCAGAAACAGCAAGTTTAAACATAGGCACTCATGTGTTCGTCGTCATGGCAACCTGATATTGTTGTCGTAGTGTCCATGGTTGAATGTCTACACACCTCGTTTAGTGACGGTGAATATATTGATAAAGTGTACATATTAAAAACAATCTTCATGATCCTATACTTATATATTTCTCATATAACATTTTATACTGTCATCTTGCCTACTATCAAAGGAAGAAAAGAACGGTTTAATGCAACAATTTACTGCTTTAACTTAAAGTCCAGATAAGAACAAACATATAGATTTCTTTTATAATCCAAGTGGTAATCAAAAATACAATGTTATGCCTCACTCTCTCTTAGAAAAATAGAGACCAAAAATAAGCGTTACAATTTGTATATTTTTCTTTTATATAGTACGCTATTCATTTACTGTGTTACTGTGTTTAGCATATCCTCAATTTACAACATGTGACCCAATATGACCAAATTACCAAGCAGCACTCATGGAAAATCCCACAGATATGGCAGAGTCAAGTAGGTAATCTTGCCTACTATGCCTCTTATGCTTAAGAAGAATATATCTAATTTACGGCCAGATTACGAGTTTTGCGTTATGAGTGGCTCGGTAATAACTTGCAAGTTATTTCCAACGCTCACCTTTCATAGCGCTGCTATTACAGGTTTGCAAAAAAACTGCCTTTGTGGGCAACATGGCAGCGTTGAGCTCCATACCGCACACAAACACCAGCACCAGGTTAAAAAAAAAGCCTAACACCTGCAATAACGGAGTGTAAAGCTCCGTAACGCAGCCCCATTGATTCCTATGGGGAAAGAAAATGTATGTTTAAACCTAACACCCTAAAATAAACCCTGAGTCTAAACACCCCTAATCTGCTGCCCCCGACATTGCCAACACCTACATTACACTTATTAACCCCTAATCTGCCGCTCCGACATCGCCAACACCTACCTACACTTATTAACCCCTAATCTGCCGCCCCAATGTCGCCGCCACCCACCTACACTTATTAACCCCTAATCTGCCTCCCCCAATGTCGCCGCCACCTACCTACACTTATTAACCCCTAATCTTCCGCCCCCAACGTCGCCGCCACTATACTAAAGTTATTAACCCCTAAACCTCTGGCCTCCCACATCACTAACACTAAATAAATATATTAACCCCTAAACCTAAGTCTAACCCTAACCCTAACACCCCTAACTTTAATATCATTTAAAAAAAAATCTAAATAAAAATTACTATTATTACCTAAATAATTCCTATTTAAGACTAAATACTTACCTGTAAAATAAACCCTAAGCTAGCTACAATATAACTAATAGTTACATTGTATCTATCTTAAGTTTTATTTTTATTTTACAGGTAAGTTTGTATTTATTTTAACTAGGTAGACTAGTTAGTAAATAGTTATTAACTATTTACTAGCTACCTAGTTAAAATAAATACAAAGTTACCTGTAAAATAAAACCTAACCTGTCTTACACTAAAACCTGACATTACACTAAAATTAAATAAATTACATTACAAAAAAACATTTATCTAAATTACGAAAAATAATAAACACTTTTACACAAAATAAAAAAGAAATGATCAAATATTTAAACTAATTACACCTAATCTAATAGCCCTATCAAAATAAAAAATCCCCCCCAAAATATATTATTATTATTATCGGTTATTTGTAGAGCGCCAACAGATTCCGCAGCGCTGTAAACAGAGGGTAGTACAACAAAACAATTAAAGGGATCAGATGGGTAGAGGGCCCTGCCAAGAGTTGCACTGTTGTAATTAGCTCTTAAGAAGGTGATCTACAAACAGCTGGACTTAAGGGGGTTCAGGGGATAGCAATGGAGGAGTGGAACTGGTATAAAGTAAGGTTAGCATAGGTTGTATGCATCCCTGAACAGTACAGTCTTTAGGGAGCGCTTGAAGCTTTCAAAACTAGGGGAGAGTCTTGTGGGGCGAGGCAGAGAGTTCCACAAGATGGGAGCCAGTCTGGAGAAGTCCTGTAAATGGGAGTGCAATGAGGTAACCAGAGAGGAGGAGAGTAGGAGGTCATGAGCAGAGCGAAGGGGACAGGAGGGAGAGTATCTGGAGACAAGGTCTGAGATATAGGGGGGAACAGTGCAGTTGAGGGCTTTGTGTGTCAGAGTGAGAATTTTGTGTTTGATCCTAGAGGCAAGAGGAAGCCAGTGAAGGGATTAGCAGAGAGGAGCAGCAGATGAAGAGTGACATGTACGGAATATGAGTCTGGCAGAGGCATTCATTATGGATTGTAAGGGAGCTGGGCGGCAGGTGGGGAGACCAGAGAGGACAGAGTTGCAGTAATCAAGGCGGGAAAGAATGAGAGAGTGGATTAAAATCTTAGTTGTGTCTTGTGTAAGGAAGTATCTAATTTTGGAGATGTTTTTAAGGTGGAAGCGGCAGGCTTTAGCCAAGGACTGAATGTGAGGAGTGAAGGAAAGATCTGAGTCAAATGTGACCCAGAGACATCGGGTATGCGGGGTAGGGGTAATGATGCAGTTGTTGACAGTTATAGAGATATTGGGGGTGGAGATTTTGGAAGAAGGGGGGAAAATGAGGAGCTCAGTTTTGGAGAGATTTAGCTTGAGGTAGTGAGAGG
This sequence comes from Bombina bombina, assembly GCF_027579735.1. Lineage (NCBI taxonomy): Eukaryota > Metazoa > Chordata > Amphibia > Anura > Bombinatoridae > Bombina > Bombina bombina. Next base: position 560,415,257 of record NC_069501.1, on the reverse strand, counting down.
ACATCCAGGAAGAGATGTGAGAAAGACAGTTAGTGACATGGGTTAGCAAGGAAGGAGATAGGTCTGGTGCAGAGAAGTAGATTTGGGTGTCATCGGCATACAAATGATATTGGAAACCGTGGGACTTAATTAGGGAACCTAGTGATGACGTATAGATTGAGAAGAGAAGGGGATCGAGGACAGAGCCTTGCGGTACTCCGACAGAAAGTGGTGACAGGGCAGAGGAGGCCCCAGAGAAGGCTACACTGAAGGTACGGTTTGACAGGTAGGAAGAGAGCCATGAAAGGGCTGTGTCACAGATGCCGAAGGATTGGAGGGTTTGGAGCAAAAGAGGGTGGTCGACAGTGTCAAAGGCTGCGGACAGATCAAGGAGGATAAGCAGAGAGAAGTGGCCTTTTGATTTTGCTGTAAGTAGGTAGTTGGTGACCTTAACAATAGCTGTCTCTGTGGAGTGATAGGGACGAAATCCAGATTGCAGTGGGTCAAGAAGGGAGTTTAACGTAAGGAAATGGGATAGGCGTGCATATACTAGTTTTTCGAGAAGCTTTGAAGCAAGAGAGATGAGGGAAAAATGGCGGTAGTTGGATGGGGAGGTAGGATCAAGGGAAGGTTTTTTGAGGATAGGTGTGACCAGTGCATGTTTCATCGATGAGGGAAATGTATCAGTGCTGAGGGAGAGGTTGAAAATGTGTGTTAGTATAGGGGTAAGGGTAGCAGAGAGGGAGGGGAGTAGCTGTGAGGGGATAGGGTCAAGGGGACAGGTAGTGAGGTGAGAGCGCAGTATAAGTGCCGAAACTTCTTCCTCAGTAACAGGGGAGAATGAACTAAGTTTCAATTTATGAGGGTTGTGGTTGAGTGAGAGCATTTGAGGGGGGGAGAGAATGGAATTATGTTGAGAGCTGATTTCATGTCTGATGGAGTCAATTTTGTTAATGAAGTGACTGGCAAAGTCTTGAGCTGACAGAGAAGTTGTATTAGGAAGTGGGGGAGGGCGGAGGAGAGTATTGAAAGTGGAGAACAGACGTTTTGGGTTTTTAGAAAGATTAGAGATAAGAGTAGAGAAGTAGTGTTGCTTGTGGAGATTAAGGGCAGAATAGTAGGAGTTCAAGATGAATTTGTAATGAAGAAAATCAGCTGAACTCCGTGATTTTCTCCAATGCCGTTCAGCAGTACGGGAACCTCTGCGTAGGTATCGTGTCAGAGGAGTATGCCAGGGCTGGGGATGAGTGTGTGATTTCCGAGCAATGGTAAGAGGGGTGAGATTGTCAAGGACGGATATAAAGGTGGAATTATAGTGGCAGATAGATTGTTCAGGGCAGGAAAAGGAGGAGAAGGATGAGAGGAGCGGTTTAAGGGAATTAGCAAGTTGCTGATCTAAAGACATAATGCTTCTGTGAAGTTTGGTGTGAGGAGTAGAAGGAGGAAGAGTTGTAGGAAGGGATGATATGTTGCAAGTAAGGAGATGGTGGTCAGAAAGAGGAAAAGGGGAGTTTGTGAAGTTTGAGAGAGTGCATCGATAGCTAAAGATCAGGTCAAGAGAGTGACCGTCTTTGTGAGTGGGAGAATCAGTCCATTGTGACAGACCGAAAGAGGAAGTGAGTTGCAGAAGTTGTTTAGCAGATGAGGCAGTGGGATTGTTAAGGGGGATGTTGAAGTCGCCAAGAATGAGGGCAGGGGTGTCTGAGGAAAGGAAATAGGGTAGCCAGGCAGCCAAGTGATCTAGAAATTGAGTTGAGGAGCCAGGGGGTCAGTATATGACTGCAACACGTACAGAGAGAGGGGAGAATAAGCGAATCATGTGGGTTTCGAATGAGGGAAAAGTGAGGGAAGAGATAGGATGTATTTGTTGAAAGGTGCAATGAGAGGAAAGTAAAATACCTACACCACCTCCTTGTCTATTACCAGACCTAGGAGTGTGGCTGAAGTGGAGACCCCCATGGGACATAGCAGCAGCAGTGGATGCTGTGTTTAGGGGAGAGAGCCAGGTTTCTGTTAGGGCCAGAAGGTTGAGGGAGCGGGAGATGAAGACGTCATGTATAGAAGTGAGCTTGTTGCAAACAGAGCGAGAGTTCCAGAGTGCACAAGTGAAAGGGGTAGTGGCTTTAGATGCAAGAGCAATGTGAGTAAGGTGTGCAGAGTTTTGTTTTCTGAGTCTATGGGATGGTACACATGGATGTGCACGGCTTGTCAGTGGTTGGGGACCAGGTTTAGGGGAGATGTCACCAGCAGTAAGTAGAAGCAAGAGGGAGAGTGACATGAGATGAGATACAGATTTGCAGTAGTGAGACTGCTTTTGAGATGAGCTGCAGGGGGGAGAGAGAGTGTTTAGGAATAGGTCAAGTTCATAAGTACAAAAGTAAGGTGAGTTGAAGAGAGATGGGCTAATGAACAGTGCAGGTGGAGAGGGAGAAGGAGTAATTGAATAGTGTAGTTTGTTATAGAGACAAAGGGTAGCAAAAAGGAATATGAATATATTGATCATTTTTACAGAATTGGGAACCAGTTAAAAACATAAGAAACAGAATTACTGTAACAATTGCATAAGGGAACAAAAGGTATATGAAACATAATATTACAAAAGTAGTGTGTATTCTATAGGGTTAAGGGAATGGAAGTATGTGCTGATCAGTGTTTGCACTTGTCATTTCAGGATAGTGAAAGTTGTGTGGGAGACTATCTATAAATGAGGAAATGAGCTTGGGGTGGGTGGGGTGAGGGGTAGGGTGGGAGGGAAGCTGTTTTCCAAAAGGCTACCTGTTAAGTTAGAGGGCAGTTGAGGCAAGGATGAAGATAGAAGATGCCGTCTGGATGAAGACTTCTGCATGCCTGGAGGACAACTTCTTGCCGCTTGGATGAAGACTTCTCCCGGCTTCTTTGAGGACATCTTGCCGCTTGGATGAAGACTTCTCCCGGCTGGATGAGGATGGATGTCCGGTCTTCAAAAACTGTAAGTGGATCTTTGGGGGTTAGTCTTAGGTTTTTTAATGGTTTATTGGGTGGGATTTATTTTTATATTAGGGACTTTTGTCACCGTAAAAGAGCTAAATGCCCTTTTAAGGGCAATGCCCATCCAAATGCACTTTTCAGGGCAATGAGGAGCTTAGGTTTTTTAGATTAGGTTTTTATTTGGGGGTTTGGTTGTGTGGGTGGTGGGTTTTACTGTTGGGGCGGGTATTTGTATTTTTTTTACAGGTAAAAGAGTGATTTCTTTGGGGCAATGCCCCGCAAAAGGCCCTTTTAAGGGCCTTTGGTAGTTTATTGTAGGCTAGGGTTTTTTTATTTTGGGGGGGATTTTTTATTTTCATAGGGCTCTTAGATTAGGTGTAATTAGTTTAAATATTTGATCAATTATTTTTTATTTTGCGTAACTTAGTGTTTATTTTTTTTGTAACTGTTAATTAGTATAATAGTTAGGGTAGATTAATTAATAGTTTAATATAGTTTAATGTAATTTTAGTATAACAGTTAGGGTAGATTAATTAATAGTTTAATATAGTTTAAAGTCATTTTAGTGTAATAGTTAGGGTAGGTTAATTATTAGTTTAATATAGTTTAATTTAAATCTAAAGGTAAGTTTTAATTTATTATAAGATAGGGATGAGTTAATATTTAATGTAAATTAGCGGGTTGTTAGGTTTAGGGGTTAATAGATTAATTTAGTTTATGGCGATGTGGGGGGCTGGCGGTTTAGGGGTTAATACTTTTATGTAGGTGGTGGCAGTGTCAGGGTGGCAGATTAGGGGTTAATAAGTATAATGTAGGTGGCGGCGGTGGGGGGGCGGCAGATTAGGGGTTAATAAGAATACTGTAGGTGGCGGCGATGTCGGGGCGGCAGATTAGGGCTTAATAAGTATAATGTAGGTGGTGGCGATGTCGGGCGGCAGATTAGGGGTTAATAAATATAATGTAGGTGGCGGCTGTGTCAGGGTGGCAGATTAGGGGTGTTTAGACTCGGGGTATATGTTAGGGTGTTAGGTGTAAACATAACTTTTATTCTCCCATAGAAATCAATGGGATATCCGGCAGCAGCGAACATAAGCTTTCGCTGCTTTCAGACTCCCATTGATTCCTATGGCATCCGCCGCCTCCAGGGCGGCAGATAAAAAAGCAGGTACGCTGGGCCGGAATAGTGGCGCTGGACCTGTTAGATATTTGTTAACTAGCAAAAGTAGTCAGATAGTGCCGAATTTGCATTCGGAACATCTGTAGTGACGTAAGCATCGATCTGTGTCGGACTGAGACCGGCAGATCGTATGTTACGTCACAAATTTCAACTTTTGCCGGTCTGTAGGCTTTGATAAATAAGGGGAATCAGGCTCGCCACAATTATGCTGCAGAATTCAAGCGTATTTGCGGTTGACGGCTTTATAAATAGGCCTCTTAGGGTTAGGTTTAGGGGTTAATAACTGTAGTATAGTGGCGGCGACATTGGGGGCAGCAGATTAGGGGTTAATAACAGTAATGTAGGTTGCAGCGATGTTAGGGACAGCAGATTAGGGGTTAATAAGTGTATGTAGGTGGCAACGACATTGAGGGCAGCAGATTAGGGGTTAATAATAGCAAACAAATGGGATTGAGGATCCCTGAAAGAATAATGCACTAATAGCACTCTATGCCCAGACTTATGGTAGGGGCAAAAAAAAGATTTTAAAATTTAACTTTTATTATTTATTTAAAACATGGGTAAACACACACATTTAAAATTGTAGTCTAACCTTGGTAGCTGTATCTTAAGAGTATAATTATTATCAAAAAGGGAGATACTACAACAACCGCAATTAGATTGTTATAATGCATAGACAGGGATTGCAGCACATATTTTTTTTTTTTTTTTATATAATTTTTAATTAGCTTTGTAAAATTCTAAAGCTCCGCTAAAATAGCGGTGTGTATAGATATATACTCATTCCCCACATTCACATATGCCACCCAGCGTTAAAGTTGAATAGAAGGTAACCACTAAATTAAAGAACACATGAATCGATGGGTCAAGAAGCGTGTTTGGACAAATGCACAAGCACAGATTGGCTGTGCAATTTTATTTTAGTTCACACAGAATGAAACCAGAAGAGCAAACAGGTATCGACTGTTTAAATTGACAACACCTCCACTAGAGGGTGGTTACGTGTAGGCGTAAAATCCGCCACCATAGTGATCATTGAGGATCTTTGTCAAAACAACACATGTATATAGATAAACAAACAGTGAATTTATACAACCAATATTACTTTAAAGATGAAAAATTGTAATGCTTAAGTCATATGCACTATACCTAAATTTGGCCAAATTGTGCAGGAAATATCCTCAAAATTATTACTGATAGAGGACAATATTGTCTGTAGGGGGCTAGAGAAAGCAACACCTGTAACAGCGGGCACCACCAACTGAATGAGAGGTATCAGGTGTCATGTTATCACATATCAGGATCTATGTTTCTTAACCCCAGTGTATACAGACTAATTGTTGAAAACTTAATAGCAATAAGCAGTATATACTATACATGTACTAGTTGAACAGTATCCTATAAAACAATTTATAAATTGCAAGACAGAAAATGTAATTTATTTACTTTCCTGTTGCTGCCCGACTTTCTATGTGGGAAAAACAAGACGAATGCTGAAAGATAGGGTCTCTGAGCACAGAGACGACATTAAAGCAGCAGAAGATGGTGAAATCAGAAGTGGAGTGGCTCTCCACTTCATGAAACACCATAAATGCAATCCCCAGGACCTAAGAGTAACAGGCATTGAACACTGTTCCCTTCTTGGTAGAGGAGGAGACATTGATACTACACTACTTAGAAGGGAAACAGAATGGATCTATAAGCTACAGACCCTTATGCCCAAAGGGTTAAATGAAAAATTTGAATTTGCTGCATTCCTCAAATAAAATGACCACATTGACTCTAAAATCCCTATAAATTTAGTATGCAATATATAATAAATTAGGGTTTCTCTTCAATCTGACTCTTCACCTTAGAATGACTTACTATGTCTGCTATTTAAAGGAATGCAGGCATGTTCAATATGAGTACTCTCAGTTATATTGAACATAATTCATTATATTTTCACCTTGTATTTAGGAATCAACAAACATATTTATTTATTTTCACTTTTATATTACGTAGAAATTTCTTAAACACATGAATCGAGGGATCAAAAGTATGCATGTAAAGCCTTTAATTTGATGTAGCTCGAAAACATGGACGGAAAAGGTTTTATTTTAGCATACACTGCAATAATCCTCTTAAGAACCAAAGGAAAGTAGGTCTTTTTCTTCTATTCTTATATTTATTCTTATTTTTCCTTTCCGCATACATTTAGATATAATCCTTTTTGTTTTTAAATGTTGGTTCTTTGGAGTTGCTTCACATAACTTATTATTTTTCACTGTGTATATATATTCACCGTATCCTCCTTTATCTATATAAATGGGCTGCGGCTCAGAATATGCTTACTATTGGTTACTACTGCTACAGGTATCCTCCTATAAGCTTAAAGAAGGAGGTATATATTGCGGCTGCAATGGAAACCAGCATCCGCTTTTGCCCTGAGGAAACCCCTGTGCTCTCTGGTTGTCACGTGGGGGGTGAAACGTACGTCGGCAGTGACGTAAGAAGTGGAGACGGACATGCACGAAGGACAGATCGCTGTGGCGTCTACGCTGTGCTAGATTGTAGCATGTTTGATTTGGAATCTATCTACACACGGAAACCATTTGGAAGTTCTTTTACAGAAAGCAAAGACACGGTTGTATAATTAACTGAACGTTTACCATCTGAATTTTCAGCTCATTTACCTGGACATCCGAAGGTGTTTTAAATGTACCATCTGTACACACAGATCCTAGTAATGGGACATGCCTAAGCCCTGAAAAGGGTGACCACTACCTGTGTACACGTTTGTTTATGCTATTCAGACACTGTCATGTATTAAATGAGTTGTAATGCGCTGTAATTCATTTCCATTCTCTATACAACTGTAACAGACCGAAAAAGAGTTACTTTGGGGTAGTTTTAACATAGATCCAGAATCAATATTTTTCATGACACCGGATACCTTTATATTTGGTGGTGCCCGCTGAATACTGGAGTTGTTATATACTATCCCCATAACCTCTATTGGTCTTTGGAAATACTGTTCAACTAGTACATGTATAGTATATACTGCTTATTGCTATTAAGTTTTCAACAATTAGTCTGTATACACTGGGGTTAAGAAACATAGATCCTGATATGTGATAACATGACACCTGATACCTCTCATTCAGTTGGTGGTGCCCGCTGTTACAGGTGTTGCTTTCTCTAGCCCCCTACAGACAATATTGTCCTCTATCAGTAATAATTTTGAGGATATTTCCTGCACAATTTGGCCAAATTTAGGTATAGTGCATATGACTTAAGCATTACAATTTTTCATCTTTAAAGTAATATTGGTTGTATAAATTCACTGTTTGTTTATCTATATACATGTGTTGTTTTGACAAAGATCCTCAATGATCACTATGGTGGCGGATTTTACGCCTACACGTAACCACCCTCTAGTGGAGGTGTTGTCAATTTAAACAGTCGATACCTGTTTGCTCTTCTGGTTTCATTCTGTGTGAACTAAAATAAAATTGCACAGCCAATCTGTGCTTGTGCATTTGTCCAAACACGCTTCTTGACCCATCGATTCATGTGTTCTTTAATTTAGTGGTTACCTTCTATTCAACTTTAACGCTGGGTGGCATATGTGAATGTGGGGAATGAGTATATATCTATACACACCGCTATTTTAGCGGAGCTTTAGAATTTTACAAAGCTAATTAAAAATTATATAAAAAAAAAAAAAAAAAAAAATATGTGCTGCAATCCCTGTCTATGCATTATAACAATCTAATTGCGGTTGTTGTAGTATCTCCCTTTTTGATAATAATTATCTAAATATTTAAAGGGTCTGCACATTGGCTATTATTTTTTCCTTCATATAAGGTTTTGTTTGCACCTGGGCGTTGCCATACAGTCCTAGGTAAAGATTTATTAATCTGGCTCTACTAGCCTCCCTTTCCCTACCCTTTTTCTGTAAGTAAATAAAGTCAATCTGGTGGATACCTTTATGACTTTCTATTAGGTGAGGCCAGTTTTCTATTTTCTAACTATTGAATTAAACACTGTTTGTGTTTTTATACAAATTAAGTTGTATCTTTCTCAGTAGAAAATATTCTCACTGATACAACAATCACTTGTGTGCCGAGTATTTCTCGCTCTCTCGCAGACATTTGTGCTTCTCAGGTTTTGGTTGTCTAATTGGTTACTAAGTTGATCTATATAAGGTGGTTCTTTGTGTTTTTCTAAGTAATTGAGTTATTCTTCTTAAGGAGAATTGGCAGATTGAATTGAAGGATGGCTTTCGTAGTCTCAGACGAACAATGGGAAGCTGAACTGGGTGAATCCCTTCAGCATAATATTAGTAGTGATGGAGATGATATATTGAATATATATGGAGCTTTCAAGAAATACAAAAATTTATTGACTAAACAAATTAGAATGAGGGCTGAGAAATATAGTCTTGAAAACTATATAAAACAGAAAATTGTTCCTAGGGGACTACGGTTACATTTAGATCCAGGAATGCATATGAGGGGTGATGATGAAGATGGGGAGAACTTTATGGAAGATTGGAATGAGAGACTATCAGACTGTTCTCTTGACCTCATGCAACGAATGGTTAATAAAGATATTAAGAAACTTGAAAAGATTAAAATTGAGATAGATGAAGCCCTAAGGATTGTCAATTCCTTTGAGGGGGATTCAAAATTCTCAAAATTAAACGATGAAACAAAAGAGCTGGTTTCTAAATTACAACAAGAAATTAAACAAAGAAAATGTAGGAAATTGAGCAGGGACCAAGATGACTATAAGAAGAATCAGGTATATACTTATTACCTGAATAAAAATTCCTATGACTCCGGCACTGATTGTTCTGATGCCGAAGGTGAAAATAAGTCATCAAAAAACGAAGGGGCCAAAGGACAGGTAAAAAAGAAAGGAAACGGGGAGGGAGGAAAAGACACAGACAAAAATCAAAGCTCTATGGAGATGTCAAGAGAACGGGGCAGACCCCAGAGAAGGGGGAGGAATTGGAGGAGAGGGGCAGGACCGAGGATGAGAACACGTCGGGACTACAGGGAGGACTTTTGAGTGATCCCCCCAAAAAAGGTAGTGATGAACTACAAATAGTCAACCTGTCATCTTTTCCTCTAAACAATGCCCATATAAGTCTACTTAAAAAGGGCCTAACGTTCTGTCCAACAAACTCACTGGACAAATTTACTGTGATTAAAGATCTCCACCTTTTTGCCCGTAAGATAGTCTTGTCCTCCATAATGAAAGGGAAACAAATTAATAGTACAGAAGGTACTTTAGATAAAGATGATGCTACTGCTATCTCTGATCTTGTACATTTACTTGACTCCAATGAAACATCTGATCTAATGCCCTCCTCCGATATTCAAGAAGGACACCAGACAAGTACTATTGGTACTGTAGTCAAAATTGACTCTGGTCTAAAAAGAAAATCTGACTATATGCCCCCTCTAATGCTAGTCCCTGCCGTACATCTTTTTGTTAAGGAAGTAGAAAGGTAAATAGAAAAAATACCCTATCATGGCATAGGTAAAAATAACCTCAACTTTAATGAGAGACAAGCTTTGTCAGACCTGATGAACAAATCAGGAATTGTCATAAAACAGGCCGATAAAGGGGGTAACCTGGTCATAATGGAGGAGTCCCTCTACATGAAAGAGGTCAACAAACAATTGAGAAATAAGGAGCAATACCAATGCCTACAAAATAATCCCCTAGACTCAATACAAGCTAACCTGCTACATCTCTTAAACGATGCCAGAAAAAGTGGCATAATAAGTAAAAGTGAATGGGGATATCTCTACACGAAGTTTCCCAGAGTTCCAGTCTTTTATTGTATTCCCAAATTACACAAAAACTTACAAGAGCCACCTGGAAGACCCATTATCTCAGGTATTGGGAGTATCACTGAGAACCTGGGAAACTACGTTGATCAATACTTAAAACCTTTTCTACTGACCCTTACCTCTTACGTTAAAGACACTAGTGACCTCCTTAGGAAACTGGACGGTTTAGAAGTAGAACAAGACACACTTCTGGTTTCTTTGGATGTGGAAGGTCTCTACTCTTCTATCCCACATGATGTGGGTTTGAGAGCGGCGAGATTCTTTCTAGAAAGCAGAGGTCCAAATTTTCAAAAACATACCGAATTTGTCCTAACTCTTTTAGAGTTTGTGCTAAAAAATAACGTATTTACGTTTGACAAAAAGTTCTATAGACAAATGAGGGGCACAGCGATGGGGGCAACATGTGCCCCATCATATGCTTGCCTCCATTTGGGTCTATGGGAAACAAAAACAGTATTTAACGAATTGCAAAATTGGATTGACGAACATGTTCTCATCTGGCTACGGTATGTGGACGATGTTTTCCTCCTTTGGAGGGGGACGGAAAAATCTCTGAAGGACTTTGTAAAAGTACTTAATAATAATAACTACAATATCCTCTTAACCTTTGATTTTGACACTAGTGAACTTACCTTCCTAGATGTAAGAATCAAGAAAGAAGGAAAAAGTTTGGCTACGGAAATTTTTCGAAAGGCTACTGCCACTAACAATATTTTAGAGGCATCTAGCCACCATCCAAAATCCCTTATAAGGGGTATCCCCGTGGGACAGTTTCTACGCCTGAGGCGCAACTGTTCGAGCCTTAATAAATTCGATACACATGCTGTTGAAATGTCCAATAGATTTGAAAATAGAGGGTACTCCAAACGAAACCTAAGATATGCTCGCAATAGAGCTAGGAGAACAGACAGAGATACACTCCTCTATAATCGAACTCAGAAAACTGAAGAGCAAAAAGTGCGCTTTGTAACCCAATTCAACTGCCATTGGGACAAAATCCGTACTATCCTGGATGAAAAATGGCAGTTCCTTAGAGCTGACGAGTCAATTAGAAAAATTGTTGGGGAAAAACCCTCTCTGGTACCCAGGAGGGCTCCAAATCTCAAGGATAAATTAGTTAGGAGTCATTTTATTAAAAGTCCTAGTGAGAAAAATTGGCTAGAAGAACAAAGAAAAATAAAAGGATGTTTCAAATGTGGACATTGTGTGTTCTGTAAATTTATTGTGCGCACAAAAACATTCGCCACTGATTCCACTATCTATCCTATAAAACAATTTATAAATTGCAAGACAGAAAATGTAATTTATTTACTTTCCTGTTGCTGCCCGACTTTCTATGTGGGAAAAACAAGACGAATGCTGAAAGATAGGGTCTCTGAGCACAGAGACGACATTAAAGCAGCAGAAGATGGTGAAATCAGAAGTGGAGTGGCTCTCCACTTCATGAAACACCATAAATGCAATCCCCAGGACCTAAGAGTAACAGGCATTGAACACTGTTCCCTTCTTGGTAGAGGAGGAGACATTGATACTACACTACTTAGAAGGGAAACAGAATGGATCTATAAGCTACAGACCCTTATGCCGAAAGGGTTAAATGAAAAATTTGAATTTGCTGCATTCCTCAAATAAAATGACCACATTGACTCTAAAATCCCTATAAATTTAGTATGCAATATATAATAAATTAGGGTTTCTCTTCAATCTGACTCTTCACCTTAGAATGACTTACTATGTCTGCTATTTAAAGGAATGCAGGCATGTTCAATATGAGTACTCTCAGTTATATTGAACATAATTCATTATATTTTCACCTTGTATTTAGGAATCAACAAACATATTTATTTATTTTCACTTTTATATTACGTAGAAATTTCTTAAACACATGAATCGAGGGATCAAAAGTATGCATGTAAAGCCTTTAATTTGATGTAGCTCGAAAACATGGACGGAAAAGGTTTTATTTTAGCATACACTGCAATAATCCTCTTAAGAACCAAAGGAAAGTAGGTCTTTTTCTTCTATTCTTATATTTATTCTTATTTTTCCTTTCCGCATACATTTAGATATAATCCTTTTTGTTTTTAAATGTTGGTTCTTTGGAGTTGCTTCACATAACTTATTATTTTTCACTGTGTATATATATTCACCGTATCCTCCTTTATCTATATAAATGGGCTGCGGCTCAGAATATGCTTACTATTGGTTACTACTGCTACAGGTATCCTCCTATAAGCTTAAAGAAGGAGGTATATATTGCGGCTGCAATGGAAACCAGCATCCGCTTTTGCCCTGAGGAAACCCCTGTGCTCTCTGGTTGTCACGTGGGGGGTGAAACGTACGTCGGCAGTGACGTAAGAAGTGGAGACGGACATGCACGAAGGACAGATCGCTGTGGCGTCTACGCTGTGCTAGATTGTAGCATGTTTGATTTGGAATCTATCTACACACGGAAACCATTTGGAAGTTCTTTTACAGAAAGCAAAGACACGGTTGTATAATTAACTGAACGTTTACCATCTGAATTTTCAGCTCATTTACCTGGACATCCGAAGGTGTTTTAAATGCACCATCTGTACACACAGATCCTAGTAATGGGACATGCCTAAGCCCTGAAAAGGGTGACCACTACCTGTGTACACGTTTGTTTATGCTATTCAGACACTGTCATGTATTAAATGAGTTGTAATGCGCTGTAATTCATTTCCATTCTCTATACAACTGTAACAGACCGAAAAAGAGTTACTTTGGGGTAGTTTTAACATAGATCCAGAATCAATATTTTTCATGACACCGGATACCTTTATATTTGGTGGTGCCCGCTGAATACTGGAGTTGTTATATACTATCCCCATAACCTCTATTGGTCTTTGGAAATACTGTTCAACTAGTACATGTATAGTATATACTGCTTATTGCTATTAAGTTTTCAACAATTAGTCTGTATACACTGGGGTTAAGAAACATAGATCCTGATATGTGATAACATGACACCTGATACCTCTCATTCAGTTGGTGGTGCCCGCTGTTACAGGTGTTGCTTTCTCTAGCCCCCTACAGACAATATTGTCCTCTATCAGTAATAATTTTGAGGATATTTCCTGCACAATTTGGCCAAATTTAGGTATAGTGCATATGACTTAAGCATTACAATTTTTCATCTTTAAAGTAATATTGGTTGTATAAATTCACTGTTTGTTTATCTATATACATGTGTTGTTTTGACAAAGATCCTCAATGATCACTATGGTGGCGGATTTTACGCCTACACGTAACCACCCTCTAGTGGAGGTGTTGTCAATTTAAACAGTCGATACCTGTTTGCTCTTCTGGTTTCATTCTGTGTGAACTAAAATAAAATTGCACAGCCAATCTGTGCTTGTGCATTTGTCCAAACACGCTTCTTGACCCATCGATTCATGTGTTCTTTAATTTAGTGGTTACCTTCTATTCAACTTTAACACTGGGTGGCATATGTGAATGTGGGGAATGAGTATATATCTATACACACCGCTATTTTAGCGGAGCTTTAGAATTTTACAAAGCTAATTAAAAATTATATAAAAAAAAAAAAAAAAAAAAAAAAAATATGTGCTGCAATCCCTGTCTATGCATTATAACAATCTAATTGCGGTTGTTGTAGTATCTCCCTTTTTGATAATAATTATCTAAATATTTAAAGGGTCTGCACATTGGCTATTATTTTTTCCTTCATATAAGGTTTTGTTTGCACCTGGGCGTTGCCATACAGTCCTAGGTAAAGATTTATTAATCTGGCTCTACTAGCCTCCCTTTCCCTACCCTTTTTCTGTATCTTAAGAGTACTCTTATCACTCAATATGGCCTTTAAACCATTATTATTATCTAGTCTCTTCAGTGTAAAAGGTACTATTATTCACGGTTGCTCTATACCTTGGTAAGTGTGATTTTACTTAATTCACACCTTACCCGGACAGTAAATTAATATGTTATCTGGTCTCTAGGGTATCAATATATTAGAGTGGATATATGTATGTGCTCTTATTTGAATAATTCTGGCTGACGTCACTTGTTACCAAACCTAATATACTATGCTTCCTGGACTATTGGATTGTAAAATATGCCAATAGCTAATTTAAGATATAATTCTGATTGTGATTCAATATTGATCAGGCTTATATCCAACCTAGGTTGTGGTTGCTTTAAGGGATATGCGCTATTATAATTTGTATTCTGGGGTAATCATGCTGTTTTGCACTATGTAGTTACAACTGTTTACTATACCCTCATTAGTATGCACATCATCCTGTATTTGTGTTACTTGAACCACTTCATTTATTATTCGTTCTACACTCAGTAGTTGCAGTTCTCTTATTGGCTGTATGTATCGTTCTTGTATGTAATCGTGTGTTTTGCATATACGTTCTGTATTTGTTATCTTAACTTTGTTTTTGAGCCCCCTCAAGCATTTACATTTAAATGTGTTTTGCGCTCATTAGATATGCGCACCATTAATTTTCTTGTTTTGTGATAACTATCGATCTGGATCTATGAAATTTTTGATATGATCGATATAGTTCTGTCTCTTTATTTGGCAAGTATGTTCTATTTGGGTTGACTCTTAATCAATTTTTGATGTTAAGATAAAATGGTAAACTGTAAATAGTATTACTAAGTAATCTGTTCTGGTATCCACGGAAAAACCGATACTGTTCTTACTCTTGTAACTATGATTCTATATTAAGTTACAACGTATCATGCACTCAATTCATACACACCTCATTCGTTTTTCATACATACTCAATTATACAATTATATATACAGCTGTCTGTATTTCCATAAGCATATATATTTTTAAGTATTGTTGAACTTTTTTAATTTCTATTTTTCCTGTTTGGTTTATAACAAGCGGTTTCAGTCAAGTTTGTCACTCTTTATATCCACAGTTTGTCTATCTCTGTATAGAATTGAAGCTGCGAGGTTTATATCAAGTGGTTTCAGTCGAGTTTGTCACTCTTTATATCCACAGTTTGTCTGTCTCTGTATATAATTGAAGCTGCGAGCTATATATTTATATATATATATACTTTCTTTCTATAATTAAATCTTTAGCTCGCTTCAATTAGTTGTAACAAACTGTGCTGTTTGTTATCGTAATCGTCAGCACATTGTTTATCAGGCTGAGTCTTTATGCTAGGCTCCTATATCCCCTCGCAGTTCTACACTATTTACCGGTATTACCGTCAAACATTATTAATTAATGTTTTCTTAGTACACTTAGCTAGGTTAAACTGTTTTTAAAAGACATAACAATTAAGGGACCCCATTGTCCCACACAACCCCCCTGACGCGTTTCGCCTGTTTAGGCTTTATCTAATATAATTGATACCCTAGAGACCAGATAACATATTAATTTACTGTCCGGGTAAGGTGTGAATTAAGTAAAATCACACTTACCAAGGTATAGAGCAACCGTGAATAATAGTACCTTTTACACTGAAGAGACTAGATAATAATAATGGTTTAAAGGCCATATTGAGTGATAAGAGTACTCTTAAGATACAGCTACCAAGGTTAGACTACAATTTTAAATGTGTGTGTTTACCCATGTTTTAAATAAATAATAAAAGTTAAATTTTAAAATCTTTTTTTTGCCCCTACCATAAGTCTGGGCATAGAGTGCTATTAGTGCATTATTCTTTCAGGGATCCTCAATCCCATTTGTTTGCTAATGTGTGTGTAAATTAATGCTAGCACCACTTCTCACAGAAGAAACTTAATAGAGATACTGACATAAAGAGTATCCAAAGAAAAATTTGAATTGGTGAGAAGTTTGCCTGAATAGTGCCCTTGTTACTTTGTGTGGGTAGTATAGGGGTTAATAATATTTAACTAGTGTTTGCGATGCGGGAGTACGGCGGTTTAGGGGTTAATATGTTTATTATAGTAGCAGCGATGTCCGGAGCGGCAGATTAGGGGTTAATAAAAAAAATGTAGTGTTTGGGATGCGGGAGGGCCCCGGTTTAGGGGTTCATAGGTAGTTTATGGGTGTTAGTGTACTTTGTAACACTTTAGTTATGAGTTTTATGTTACAGCTTTGTAACGTAAAACTCATAACTACTGACTTTCAGCCTTCACCATTAGTAAATATTGGTCCTTCATAGAAACAGATTCCACATTACCGTTCTGGCGGGAGAAATCACCCAGGATTTTTATAAATCCTTAAATCCAGGAAGTCAATCACAACCTTGTTGTATGTCATCTTGAATTTGATCATGGAGTGTACTGTATTGATCCCTTCATACCACTGTATTAACTCCTCCTCTGTACCTCTCCATATAAGGAATAGGTTGTCTATATATCTTTTATAGAAGGTTATCCTCTTATCCTGTATGGCCATGGTGCTCCCGGTCTCAAATTCTGCCATAAATAAATTGGTGTATGCAGTGGCTACATTCGACCCTATGGCCGTTCCTGAAATTTGTAGAAAGAAATCCTTCTCGAATCTGAAATAATTTAGTTCCAAACATAGACGTAATAGTTCTATAACGAACTCCTCAGTCGGGCCTATGTAGGGATATTTTCTTATTGGAGATGGCTGCCAGCCCCTCTCCATGAGGAATTTCTGTATATAAGCTTGTGATGTCCATTGTAACTAAAATGACTTTTTTCAGATTTGAGACGGATTTCTTTCACCCTGGGCATAAGACCTTGGAAAAGTAATTACGTGTGTGCTTGGCCCATTGTTAGCTATATCAATATCTATATATCTATATGTATATCTGTCAGTGACATATATATATTTATATATTTATATCTCAATAACATATATATATATACATATATTTATACAATTATATATGTATATATATATATATATACACACATATGTTTAGGGTTAGACTTAGGGTTAGGTTTAGGGGTTAATAACTGTAGTATAGTGGCTGCGACATTGGGGGCAGCAGATTAGGGGTTAATAAGAGTAATGTAGGTTGTGGTGATGTTAGGGACAGCAGATTAGGGGTTAAGGACACAGTGAAGTTTTAGAATCTATAAGGGAAGACAACCTAGATATTGCATTTTCAAGCTTAGAAAAATTGAAATATAAGGAAACGAATTTATGGTGGGACATAGAATTCCTAGACTTATATATTTCTGAAAACAAAGTCCCAAGAGGACTTCGTATGAAGAAATATCCCTCTTTTGCCCTAGAGAACCCAACTTTTATGGAGGAGTGGAATACCAACCTTACAAATTGCTCCATCATATGTATGAAACAACTGCTCAGACACAAAAGGGAAGAAAGGGACAACATACTAATAGAAATCAATAAAACCTATAACTCATTAAAGAAATTTGAGTCAACACAAAAATACATTGACTATAAACAGCAACTTGATAGTACTATTGACCAACTAGATACTACTCTATCAGACAGAAAAGTGCAGAAATATAATAGGGATAAAAAAGATTATGACCTAGATATTGTTTATTCTTGGCAAAAGACCAGACCTCAAGGTAGGAGAGGGACACAAAAGAAAAATGTAACAGGTAACAGTAAAAATAAATCACAACATAACAGAAATCAGACTTCTAGGAAGGTTACCTTTTCTAGTA
Organism: Bombina bombina; assembly: GCF_027579735.1. Taxonomy (NCBI): domain Eukaryota; kingdom Metazoa; phylum Chordata; class Amphibia; order Anura; family Bombinatoridae; genus Bombina; species Bombina bombina. The sequence continues at coordinate 560,397,689 of NC_069501.1, read as the reverse complement.
TTGAAACTGACAATTTAGACAGTGAAACTACTGAGACAACTTCAGAAGAACCAGACATAGTGCCTACAAATAGCACCACTACAGAAAGACAGAACTTGAAATCTTTGGTCAAACAACCACAGCAAACTAGCACCCCTAAGAAGGGTGAACACACCTATAGATACCCCAGCAGGGACCGGAAAAACAAGAAAAAGTAGCGACAGTGAATCTTTCAGACTTTGCATTATCACCACACCATGTTAATTTGTTGAATAAAGGTTTAAGTTTTGCACCAGCAACTAATTTTGATTTATTTGACACTCTTTTAGACACTAACAAATTGGTGAGAAAAATAGTATTAAAAAAACATTTTTTTAATTCCGAACCAATACCACAACCCATATTATATACACAAACCCCCACGGCAAATATAGGACTCCTCTTTTCTGACCTCACAGATATCACTACCCTCACGTCACTACAACAACACTCTATTCGCCCATCAGGACAAACAACTAATACCCCCTACCACTACACATTTAAGGATAAATCACACTTTTACCCAGTACATGCACGAGATCACCTAATAGATCTATTTCAGAGATCAGTAGAAAAAGAACTGACTGAACTTAACAAAACTCTACACACCAATACACAATGCAAAGTGAAGGACAACCTGAATTATGGGGAGAGAAAAGCTCTCAAAGACTTAAAAGACAACCCCAATTTAGTCATAACCAAAGCTGATAAGGGGGGGGCCATTGTCCTCCTCAATACCAGTGACTACTTGGAGGAAATAAATAACCAGCTCACAGATAGTGACCAATATACAAAATTAACTTTTAATCCCACCATATCTTTCAGTAAACAACTGAAAAGTCACTTAGACACAGCCAATGAATATGGTTACATGACACAGGATTTAATATCTTTTCTATTGGTTGCAGCCCCAACTGTACCGAATTTCAAAATAGCCCCTAAAATACACAAAAACCTTTCTAAACCACCTGGAAGACCCATTGTGGCCAGCCAGGGTTCCCTGTGTGAGAGGCTTGGAGGCTGGCTGGATCACTTGTTACAACCACTTGTACAAACTTTACCAGGGTACATAAGAGACAGCAGCCACCTCATCCAACAATTAAGTAACATTAAATGGAAGAAGGGATACACTTGGCTTACAATTGATGTAGCTGCACTGTATTCTAGTATCCCCCACACAGCAGGATTAACAGCACTGAATGAGATGCTATTAAGACACACTGATTTTGAAACAGGCTTCATTACTTATGTTGTAGAGACAGCAGAATTCTTATTGAAACATAATTATTTTGTACATGAGGGCAATTATTATCTACAGAAACGTGGCACGGCCATGGGCGCTAAATTTGCCCCGGCTTATGCCAACATATACATGGGGCATATGGAACTGAACATGATTTTTACAGTCGATTTTCCATACAAAAACAATATTATACTATATGGTCGCTTTATTGACGACCTCATTATAATTTGGGATACAACAAATAATGAACATACCATAGAACAATTCATATCTTATATCAACACTAACAATATGAATCTGAGTTTCACTTATAAGAGTGATGCACAAATAATTGAATACCTAGATTTAAAACTCAGCGTTGATGATTCAAATTCAAACATTATTACATCTACATATAGAAAACCGACCTCTAGGAATACTATCCTTAGAGCAGATTCATGTCATGTACCACACCTGAAAAAGGGAATACCCAAAGGACAATACCTAAGACTTCGTAGGAATTGTTCTAATCTTGATCTATACAGAGCAGAGGCTAAAGAGTTAACTGATAGACTCATTAAAAGAGGCTACAATAAACACAAACTTCATAATATCAATAAAGAAATTGAGGGATTACCAAGGAATAGCCTGTTTAATAAGAAAGACAGAGGAATCGACAATGACAATATTGTCTTTTCCACTAAGTTTAGTAATCAGTATTATAAAATTTGTAAAGTCATCAAAAGTAATCTTACGGTTCTAAAAAGTGATGACACTTTAAAAGAAATAGTATCCAAAGGGATAAAATTCGTAGCAAAAAAAGCACCTTCATTAGGTGACATAACTAGCAAGAGATTTTCAGAAAAATCACAATCCATAGACAATTGGCTAACCCCAAACCCAGGTTTCTTCAAATGTGGTCACAGACCATGTAAAAGCTGTGAATACACACAAAAAACTAACACATTTTCATCAATGAATACAAAAGAAACTTATAATATTAGACAGAGGATAGATTGTACATCAAAATACGTTATTTATCTGGTTACATGCAAATACTGTTTTCAGCAATATACTGGGATTACGACACGTCCACTAAAAGATCGAATTAGGGAGCATCTTTTATCCTTAACTGAAAAAGAGCCTAAAACCCCTGTAGCGAAACACTTTCGCCAACATGGTATAGGCACTGATTATTTCTCATTCACTGGCATTGAGAAAATCATAAATAATGCAAGAGGAGGGGATAAGACAGCCAAACTACTCAAAAGAGAAGTGTTTTGGATACTCAAATTAGACACTAGATACCCTCACGGTATAAATAGGAGATTAGACGTAGACCTATTTGTATAAGTAATACCTCTGAGAATACCACCATAAACACAAATATAGAATACATAATACACCCCCAATCATATAAACTCATTTAATGATACTACCTATTGGATAAAGTCTTGCTAGTTTAATTAAATCTTAGTGACCATTATCTCATCTCTATGACCCCCTTATTTCCACCCAATATAAGCTGAAAACACACAACACATTGATACATCATATCACAATCTAGGGTCTTCCCTTTGAAGTTTGAAGTCTGAAATTGAATTTTAAACCCCATTCTGAGTCTTACTTTAAACCTTATTTTTATCTTTTGTTTACTAAGACATATTTTATATGCTTTATTCCTCCATTCTTTTCCTTAGACCATTTTGCTTTATTTTTTATTATTATTATTTCTTTTTTATCCATTCCCTATATTCATTCTTATATATTTTTTATTTATTAGCTTCTATTACTGATTATACACTCACATGAGATGACTACCCAAGACCCCTTGTTTAGCTGACCTTAGATATCGACATTAGACTAAGTTTCAATCTATTAAACTAATGGGCAATAATAAATGGCTTAACCAGAGTAAATTTTGCCCTAACCGTATAGGACAAGGGCTCTATCATCTTTCAGGGCATTATATGATTCAAAGTAGGAATAGAATGTCCAATTAGTGAGTCAGTTGAATATTATTTGTATTTTGTTGATTTTTTATTATGAATATGAGCGATGCACATGTATTTAGTTTTATTTACTTTTTATGACAGGATATCCTTTATATATATTTTTTTCGTGTTGTTTTACTAACAGTGACTATTCATTTTTTAGGCTGACATTATGTAGTAATCACCTAGACAATAAGTGTTTTACGTTTAGTATAAGTATTTATACTATACACAATTGTTCAACATATGTCTTTAGCCTATATGGTAATTTTACTTAGAGATTCATTATCTGTCACTACGGATATCTCAGAATGTATACATTTTTTGTTAGTATACTGAATATCTAATATGCATATAAGTATGTCTAATAGGAGCCAGGAAGAAAAATTCCTCAAGGTCTGAATTCCCAGTGCGGCTATAATTTGCGGTAATAAACAAAAATAACTTATTCCGCTCACTATTGAACTGATTTATGTTTATATTAGCTACACTGGGCAATCACACCATTGGCTCATATTCAAACTCACATATGATTGGTAGAATGTTTGTTTAAAAAGCTGTCACATTCAGATTCTAATTAGCCTCCGATGAAGCGCATCTACGCATGCGCGAAACGCGTCAGGCGTTTTCCACTGTGACTTTGTCTGTACATTACTTTCGGATTGTACAATAAACATTTTTTACTGCAGCAGATACTACGCCTCATTGGTGCATATTTTCTTCTGACTTTATGTTAATAAGTGTATGTAGGTGGCGACGACATTGGGGGCAGCAGATTAGGGGTTAATAATATTTAACTAGTGTTTGCTATGCGGGAGTATGGCGGTTTTGGGGTTAATATGTTTATTATAGTGGCAGCGATTTCCGGAGCGGCAGATTAGAGGTTAATAAATTTATTTTAATGTTTGGGATGCAGGAGGGCCTCGGTTTAGGGGTTAATAGGTAGTTTATGGGTGTTAGTGTACTTTGTAACACTTTAGTTATGGGTTTTATATTACAGCTTTGTAACGTAAAACTCATAACTACTGACTTTCAGGTGACGGTACAAATCTTGTAGTTATAGGCTGTACCGCTCACTTTTTGGCCAGATAGGCAAACTCGTAATACCCACGCTGTGGAAGTCCCATTGAAAAAGGACTTTTTAAAAAGTGCGGAAGTTACGTTGCGTGACGGCCATAAAAATGTGCGGTACAGCTGTACCTACAAGACTCGTAATAGCAGCGGTAGTGAAAAAGCAGTGTTATGAAGCTTTTTCATTCATAACGCAAAACTCGTAATCTAGCCATTAGTTTCTATTAGGTTCCTGTACATTTTAATTGATTTTATGATACAATATATATTGGACTATTTTCTTGATCCTACTAAAAAAAAAAAAAAAATCCTAGACATCCTAGATACTTTTTAAACTGATACAATTACTAAGAAGGCTAATTTAAGGCCTAGCTCTTAGATGAAACAGTTCCAGTCCAGATAGGTATTCAGGCCTTTGGGTGCCACTGTACCCAGAGTATAAAACCATCTTAATTCGCATTGTAATAGGGTCCTGGCCCTATCCCCCCAGTGGTGGGGGCTGGTATATGGTCTATAATGGTATATCTGAGGTCTGCTACCCTGTGTCCAGCTTCGGCAAAATGCCTTGCCACCTGCTGATCTGATTTTTTCTTTTATATGGCAGTCCTTATCGCCAATCTGTGGTTAGCCATGCGTGTTCTCAGTGTGTCCACCGTTTTCCCCACATAGAATTTCCCGTATGGGCAGTGTAGGAGATATACTATTTTGGAGGTGATACATGTTAGTCAGTGTCTCAGATAGAACTTCTTGTTTTTATAAGGATGGCAAAAGAATTTTCCGGTGGTTAAAACGTTGCCGGTGACACATACCAAGCACCTATAACAACCTCTAGCTTGCTGTAGCCATGTAGTGGATGTAGAACAGTCTCTTGGATCGGATTGTATTAGATGGCCCCTTTATTCCCTTAGGGATTTTGCCCTTCGAAATTCCACCCTGGGTGATTTCTCCCGCCAGAACGGTAATGTGGAATCTGTTTCTATGAAGGACCAATATTTACTAATGGTGAAGGCTGTTTTTTCATCTCCTGCGGTATAGGTTTATACAATTGTCAATTGTTCCTTGTCGTCCTTCATCATCTTCTCTGCAATAGTGTATCCTGTGTGTCCTCTTTTGTTTTTTCTTTACAGTCCCTCAGCAATCTTCTTTTATAGCCTCTCTTCTCAAATTGTTTTTCCAATTCATTTAATTGTATGTTCTTATTGATTTCCTCTGTGTTGTTCCTGATAACTCTTTTGATTTGCGAGGTGGGGAGTGCCTTTTTTAATGCTGGTGGATGGCAACTTGTTGCATATAAGATGGAATTTGTATCTGTCTCTTTTCTATATAGTGTTGTCATTAGCCTCCCCTCCTTTTTATAAATCCTTAAATCCAGGACGTCAATCACAACCTTGTTATATGTCATCTTGAATTTGATCATGGAGTGTACTGTATTGATCCCTTCATACCACTGTATTAACTCCTCCTCTATACATCTCCATATAAGGAATAGGTTGTCTATATATCTTTTATAGAAGGTTATCATCTTATCCTGTAAGGCCATGGTGCCCTGGGTCTCAAATTCTGCCATAAATAAATTGGTGTATGCAGTGGCTACATTTGAGCCCATAGCCGTTCCTGAAATTTGTAGAAAGAAATCCTTCTCGAATCTGAAATAATTTAGTTCCAAACATAGACGTAATAGTTCTATAAGGAACTCCTCATAAGGGCCTATGTAGGGATATTTTCTTATTGGAGATGGCTGCCAGGAATTTCTGTATATAAGCTTGTGATGTCCATTGTAACTAGGATGACTTTTTTCAGATTCAAGACAGATTTCTTTCACCCTGGGCATAAGACTATGGAGCTGAATTGTGAGCTATATAAATATCTATATATCTATATGTATATCTGTCAGTAACATATATATATATATATATATATATATATATATATGTATATATATATATATATACTGTATATATCTCAATAACATATATATACATATATTTATACAATTATATATGTATATATATATATATATATATATATATATATTTATAAATCCAAAAGGAAAAAAGTAGATGGCTCCAGCACTGTTTTTTAAAAGTGAAATAACCTTTATTAAGGTGACATAATGAACAGACAGCGACATTTCGGGTAACGCAGACCCTTAATCATGTGTGTGTGTATATATATTTGTGTATATTTATACATGTGTATATGTATTTCAATGTATATTTTTTAGAAGTATATGTGGGTAGGAGTGAGAAAAGATATGAAAAAAGAGATGATGTAGACCCCTACAAGCCTGTGGCAGTAATACTGTTCCTAATTCTTCATCTTCTATAGCTTCATTCCTCCACTTGCTTTTTTCTTGAAATGGCATTTTTGAGGTATAGTTATATATTTTTAGCCATTACGTGAAAGAAGCATGTGGAGTCATGAAGCTATATAGGATTACTTGCCATTGAACACTATAAACTATACCCTTTTGCTCTTCTATATTTGCTGATGGGAAAAAAAAGAGGCACAGTCACATTTATTCATATATGTTTATTTTTATTACCTTTATTTATGTTATTACAATGCGCTAAATAAATATCAGAACTGTAAAAATGTAAATATTACATCATTTCATTTATTATTTCAATATTTGTGTAGTATATGTCTGCGTGTCTATGTGTGTGTATGTGTGTATGTATTTGGGCATGGGTGTGAGTAAGACTATGGAAGACACTATAAAAAATAAATGTAAAAACTGATATGTAGCAAGGTTTGCCTATAAAAAGGGATGAGAATTCAAAATGATCATTAATAAAAGCAAGAAGGGTGTTTTTAAAGGTATGAAAAGTTGAATTTACCTTATTTGAAGAGCCAAATTACATGCTGAGGAACAATGGAAGACTATATAAAATCTAAATGTTAAAAACTGATATGTAGCGGGGTTAGCGTACAAATACCAAAAAAAGGTTGAGAATTATAAATTAATTTATGTGAACAACTTAGTTAGCCTTTTAAATGTCTGAATGTGCACTTCAAGGTATGCAAATTAATTAATAAATGAGTTTGGCAAAGAAAATTATTTGAGCTTTCATTCTTTTGTGTAACACACACACACACACATACACACGCACGCACATACACACACATACACTTATGCACACACATGCGCACACACATACACGCACACCTACACACACACATATACACACACATACATACACACACACACACATTCATGCATACACATACACACACACATAACATATCTACTTCTACACACACACATATACACAGTCACACACACACACATACACATATATATATATATATATATATATATATATATATATATATATAATTTATTTGAGGCAAACTTGATATAAACAGAAACTGAGTATTGTTATATGTTTTACTATCAATTGTCAGCTTGTCAGCTCTTTGGATCATAGCATGTCCCATTGCAAGGCTGTTGTATCAATACAGGAAAATATGTAACAATAAACTGTAAATGACCAATTGTTCAGCAATATGAGTGCCAAAAATGTACATGAGCCCAAATAGGCAAACAAATGTTTGGTTAGGTACTTTGTGGGCCCCAGAACTTATCAATAATAATAATAATAATAGTGATAATAATTCTATATGTACTAACAATACTTTTGGCAGATTGTAAGATCTTTGGATGAGAATATACAGTATACTACTATGGCAAGCACTGGTGAGCACTGAAGACAAGTACTATAGATTTACATCCCTTGGCACATGTCTGATATAGCAATATATACTGGTGATGCAAAGTCTATATCAATAAGAGAATAGTGTTTTATTTTTCTAATTAAAGGTTATAAAATTAAGTCACCAAAAACATTTTATTCAGTTTAATGTAATATTCAGAGGGCAGGAAGGGAGCAGATGCTGTTGTCCAGTCTTGGATTGTGAGACAGTACTTCTGGAGAGGACCATTTAGGGGGCTTTGTAACTCTTTGTAGCTGTTTGGGCTTTGTAGCTTTGTCCCCCAAAGTTTTTCAGACTGGAGTAGTTTGGGAAGCTGCATTGTATTTTCTTGGCACATTGTCATTACATTATTGTATTAAAATGTACCAGTTTTTTGTGCTGTTGCATATGCTGAATCACAATGAATAATTCATTGATTTAGAAATATATACAAGGCATGATTTACTTGCCTGAAGATGAAGTGGAATTCCCATTATGGATAAACAAAAGTATCTAGAACAGTTTATAGTTTCTGACATCTAAAACACTGTTTCTATTAAAGGGATACCAAACCCAAAATTTTTCTTTGGGTAGCGCCCTGGGTAGCGCATTCTGGCCTAGATTTGGAGTTCGGCGGTAGCCGTCAAAACCAGCGTTAGAGGCTCCTAACGCTGGTTTTGGCCGCCCGCTGGTATTTGGAGTCAGTGATTAAAGGGTCTAACGCTCACTTTCCAGCCGTGACTTTTCCATACCGCAGATCCCCCTACGCCATTTGCGTATCCTATCTTTTCAATGGGATCTTTCTAACGCTGGTATTTAGAGTCGTTTCTGAAGTGAGCGTTAGAGCTCTAACGACAAAATTCCAGCCGCCTGAAAATAGCAGGAGTTAAGAGCTTTCTGGCTAACGCCGGTTTATAAAGCTCTTAACTACTGTACCCTAAAGTACACTAACACCCATAAACTACCTATGTACCCCTAAACCGAGCTCCCCCCACATCGCCGCCACTCGATTAAAATTTTTAACCCCTAATCTGCCGACCGCCACCTACGTTATACTTATGTACCCCTAATCTGCTGCCCCTAACCCCGCCGACCCCTGTATTACATTTATTAACCCCTAACCTGCCCCCCACAACGTCGCCGCCAGCTACTTACAATAATTAACCCCTAATCTTCCGACCGCAAAGCGCCGCCACCTACGTTATCCTTATGTACCCCTAATCTGCTGCCACTAACACTGCCGACCCCTATATTATATTTATTAACCCCTAATCTGCCCCCCTCAACGTCGCCGACACCTGCCTACACTTATTAACCCGTAATCTGCCGAGCGGACCTGAGCGCTACTATAATAAAGTTATTAACCCCTAACCCGCCTCACTAACCCTATCATAAATAGTATTAACCCCTAATCTGCCCTCCCTAACATCGCCGACACCTACCTTCAATTATTAACCCCTAATCTGACGACCGGAGCTCACCGCTATTCTAATAAATTGATTAACCCCTAAAGCTAAGTCTAACCCTAACACTAACACCCCCCTAACTTAAATATAATTTACATCTAACGAAATTAATTAACTCTTATTAAATAAATGATTCCTATTTAAAGCTAAATACTTACCTGTAAAATAAATCCTAATATAGCTACAATATAAATTATAATTATATTATAGCTATTTTAGGATTAATATTTATTTTACAGGCAACTTTTTAATTATTTTAACCAGGTACAATAGCTATTAAATAGTTAAGAACTATTTAATAGTTACCTAGTTAAAATAATAACAAATTTACCTGTAAAATAAATCCTAACCTAAGATATAATTAAACCTAACACTACCCTATCAATAAATTAATTAAATAAACTACCTACAATTACCTACAATTAACCTAACACTACACTATCAATAAATTAATTAAACACAATTCCTACAAATAAATACAATTAAATAAACTAGCTAAAGTACAAAAAATAAAAAAGAACTAAGTTACAAAAAATAATAAAATATTTACAAACATAAGAAAAATATTACAACAATTTTAAACTAATTACACCTACTCTAAGCCCCCTAATAAAATAACAAAGCCCCCCAAAATAAAAAATTCCCTACCCTATTCTAAATTAAAAAAGTTACAAGCTCTTTTACCTTACCAGCCCTGAACAGGGCCCTTTGCGGGGCATGCCCCAAGGATTTCAGCTCTTTTGCCTGTAAAAAAAAACATACCATACCCCCCCCCCCCAACATTACAACCCACCACCCACATACCCCTAATCTAACCCAAACCCCCCTTAAATAAACCTAACACTAAGCCCCTGAAGATCTTCCTACCTTGTCTTCACCATACCAGGTTCACCGATCCGTCCTGGCTCCAACATCTTCATCCAACCCAAGCGGGGGTTGGCGATCCATCATTAGGGGTATGTGGGTGGTGGGTTGTAATGTTGGGGGGGGGGGGTATGGTATGTTTTTTTTTACAGGCAAAAGAGCTGAAATCCTTGGGGCATGCCCCGCAAAGGGCCCTGTTCAGGGCTGGTAAGGTAAAAGAGCTTGTAACTTTTTTAATTTAGAATAGGGTAGGGAATTTTTTATTTTGGGGGGCTTTGTTATTTTATTAGGGGGCTTAGAGTAGGTGTAATTAGTTTAAAATTGTTGTAATATTTTTCTTATGTTTGTAAATATTTTATTATTTTTTGTAACTTAGTTCTTTTTTATTTTTTGTACTTTAGCTAGTTTATTTAATTGTATTTATTTGTAGGAATTGTGTTTAATTAATTTATTGATAGTGTAGTGTTAGGTTAATTGTAGGTAATTGTAGGTAGTTTATTTAATTAATTTATTGATAGGGTAGTGTTAGGTTTAATTATATCTTAGGTTAGGATTTATTTTACAGGTAAATTTGTTATTATTTTAACTAGGTAACTATTAAATAGTTCTTAACTATTTAATAGCTATTGTACCTGGTTAAAATAATTAAAAAGTTGCCTGTAAAATAAATATTAATCCTAAAATAGCTATAATGTAATTATAATTTATATTGTAGCTATATTAGGATTTATTTTACAGGTAAGTATTTAGCTTTAAATAGGAATAATTTATTTAATAAGAGTTAATTAATTTCGTTAGATGTAAATTATATTTAACTTAGGGGGGTGTTAGTGTTAGGGTTAGACTTAGCTTTAGGGGTTAATACATTTATTATAGTAGCGGTGAGGTCCGCTCGGCAGATTAGGGGTTAATAATTGAAGGTAGGTGTCGGCGATGTTAGGGAGGGCAGATTAGGGGTTAATACTATTTATGATAGGGTTAGTGAGGCGGATTAGGGGTTAATAACTTTATTATAGTAGCGCTCAGGTCCGCTCGGCAGATTAGGAGTTAATAAGTGTAGGCAGGTGTCGGCGACGTTGAGGGGGGCAGATTAGGGGTTAATAAATATAATATAGGGGTCGGCGATGTTAGGGCAGCAGATTAGGGGTACATAAGGATAACGTAGGTTGCGGCGGTTTACGGAGCGGCAGATTAGGGGTTAAAAAAAATATGCAGGTGTCAGCGATAGCGGGGGCGGCAGATTAGGGGTTAATAAGTGTAAGGTTAGGGGTGTTTAGACTTGGGGTACATGTTAGAGTGTTAGGTGCAGACGTAGGAAGTGTTTCCCCATAGGAAACAATGGGGCTGCGTTAGGAGCTGAACGCTGCTTTTTTGCAGGTGTTAGGTTTTTTTTCAGCTCAAACAGCCCCATTGTTTCCTATGGGAGAATCGTGCACGAGCACGTTTTTGAGGCCGGCCGCGTCCGTAAGCAACTCTGGTATCGAGAGTTGCATTTGCGGTAAAAATGCTCTACGCTCCTTTTTTGGAGCCTAACGCAGCATTTGATTAAACTCTCGATACCAGAGTTAAATTTATGGTGCGGCCAGAAAAAAGCCTGCGGAGCGTTAACAGCCCTTTTACCGCCAAACTCCAAATCTAGGCCTCTGATTGCTGGCTACATTTAGCCACCAATCAGCAAACGCTACTCAGGTGCTGAACCCGCGGAACAGGACCGGCGACCGTGGAGCCAGCGTGGAGATCCTCTTACGATCACCGCTGCACACTGAAGATTGGATGCAAGGTACCAGTTTTATATTTGGGGTACCTTGCATTCCTATTGGTTGAAATTTTCAAATCAGCAAATAGGATGTGAGCTACTAAAATCCTATTGGCTGTTCAAATCAGCCAATAGAATTTCAATAGTTCACATTCTATTGGCTTATTTGAAAATTTCAGCCAATAGGAATGCAAGGTAACCTAAATATAAAATGGATACCTTGCATTCAATCTTCAGTGTGCGGCGGTGATCATACGAAAAGGATCTCCATGCTAGATGGCTCCGCGGTCCCCGGTCCTGTTCCGCGGTCACCTCCGCTCTGTGTCGCCTTGGTCCTGGATGAAGATAGATAGAAGAGGTTGCTGCCTGGAAGAAGAGCATAACCGCTTGGAAGAAGATCATCACCGCCTGGAAGAAGACCTTCTCCACCGGACTTCAGGAGCAGTGAGTACCTATTTGGGGCTAAGACTTAGGCCTTTTTTTTTATTTTTAGGGTGGCTTTTTTTTTAGATTAGGAAATTTTTGGGCTGCAAAAGAGCTGATTGCCCTTTTAAGGGCAGTGCCCATAAAAATGCCCCTTTAGGGGCAATGGGTAGTTTAGGTTTTTTTAGTGTTAGTTAAGTTTTTTTTATTTTGAAGGTTTGGTGGGTGGGGGGGCTTTACTGTTAGGGGGGTCTTAGTATTCTTTTTATTTAAAAGAGCTGTTTAACTTAGGGCAATGCCCTACAAAAGGCCCTTTTAAGGGCTATTGGTAGTTTAGTTTAGATTAGGGGGTGTTTTTATTTTGTTTTTGTTTTGTTTTTTTTCATAGGGGTATTAGATTAGGTTTATTTTTTTTTATTTTTGATAATTTGGTTTATTTTTTTCTGTAATTTTAGACTTTTTTATTTTTTGTAATTTTAGATGTATTTCATTTAATGTTATTTTTTTTATTGTAATCTTAGTATTTTTTATTTTATGTAATTGGGGTTAATTTAGGGGGTGTTAGGTTAGGGGGCTTAGTAATTAAATTACAGCTAGATTTCGAGTTGTGCGCGCTATAGGGAAATTAACCAACGAACCAAAAGTTGCTTATTTAAACCCCTATTGCGCAGCCATTACAAGTTTTCAAACAGCCGGCTTGTGCGTACGATATGGTTGCGTTGAGCTCCATACCGTACAAAATACAAGCGCTGTTTTGACATGCTCGTGCACACTTCCCCCATAGACATCAATAGGGAGAGCGGGTCAGAAAAATGCTGCGATCGCAGAATGAAAAGCTCCGTAACGCACCCACACAGTTAAAAAAAGCAGAAAAAACAGGGATCAACTTGGCTCACACGAAACAGGGGTATTTTAGTGTAGTAACAGCACATGTAAGGCTTGTGAGAATTTAACTGTGGGTGATGGTTTTATAAGTGCAAACACTGGGGAAAGGGTTCAAACATGACAATAGATTCAACTGTAGAACTAAATACACAGTGTATCTTCTGACATGCTGACAATGTGAAATACAATACGTAGGCCTCACTACACGTGAGACCAGAGAGCGCATTAGAGAACACCTCAATAACATAAAAGAGGGTATTTTAACTACACCTCTTATACAGCATTTCAAAAATTTACACCAACAATCATCCAAAAGTTTACGTTGGACCATAATAGAGCAAATTAACTGGAGAGATAGAAGGGGCGATAGAGAAAGCATACTATCAAAAAGGGAGCTATTCTGGATATTCAAACTGGATACTAGATACCCAAAGGGGCTTAATTCGGAATATGATCTCATTAATCACTGGCGGTGATAGCCTATATCATGGAGATGAATTAGATAGGAATCCTAATTTTCAGATTTTCTGAATAGTGAGTGGCTCTGGATGTTTATTCAACACATGTTTATTATTATTTTCTTCTTCAGGTTACTACAGAGTTCCAACCAAGGATATTTAATGATGCACTTTGGAAATATCTTAATAATGATAAAAATAGTGGTATAATACTGAGGTTGTAACTGTTATTTGTATATATAATTATGTATTGTCCGCTAGCTATTCTAATTAACATATATAAAAGTCTGCAGTACATAAAAAACAACGAGAAGACGACATTTACCAATATATTGGCATTATGAATTTGTTTTATAATAAAATGAATGGGAGAAGTCTTTGTTCAACAATGTTCATCAACGCTTTTTTTAATCTATTGTGATATGTTTAATTCTAATAAGCATTAAGCCTGAGTGATAATTACAGGTCAACAAACCTCCCCCATTTACATTTATCCCCTTCACCTTTAATGTTTTTAACCAATCAGAATGAAGTAGCCGCTTTAAAGGAAGTGGGTCTACAAGATTAGGAATAGCTAAGACTACGGCTCATTGCCGAAATGCGTCAGCTAGTTTGCAGGAGTGAAGGGTATACAAGTCTTCTACTACCCTGTTGTATTTCATGATGGTTTTTTAACCTTACATTGATGGAATAAAGATACAAAGTTTTTACCTACTTCATGTGCTCCTCAATTTTGTTTCTTGGTATGCTGTGCAGTCCCATTGATGTCTATGGGGAAAATAAAAGTTAAGTTTAAACACCCTAACATAAACCCTGAGTCTAAACACCCCTAATCTGCCGCCCCGACATCGCCGCCACCTACCTACAGTTATTAACCCCTAATCTACTGCTCCTGATATCGCCACCACCTAAATAAAGTTATTAACCCCTTATCTGCCGCTCACGATATCGCCGCCACTATATGAAAGGTATTAAACCCTAAACCACCAGCCCCCCACATCGCAACAACCTAAGTTAAACTATATTAACCCCTAAACCTAACCCTAATGTAACCCTAAACGTAACCCTAAACCTAACACCCCCTAACTTTAAAGGAACAGTCAACACCAGAATTGTTGTTGTTTTAAAATATAGATAATCCCTTAATTACCAATTCCCCAGTTTTGCATAGCCAACACAGTTATAATTATACATGTTTTACCTCTGTAATTACCTTGTATCTAAACCTTAGCAGACTGCCCCCTTATTTCAGTTCTTTTGACAGACTTGCATTTTAGCCAATCAGAACTGTCTCCATGGTAAATTCACGTGCATGAGCTCAATGTTATCTATATGAAACACGTGAACTAATGCCCTCTAGTGGTGAAAAACTATCAAAATGCATTTAGATTAGAGGTGGCCTTCAAGGTCTAAGAAATTAGCATATGAACCTCCTAGGTTTAGCTTTCAACTAAGAATACCAAGAGTACAAAGCAAAATTGGTGATAAAAGTAAATTGGAAAGTTGTTTAAAATTACATGCCCTATTTGAAACATGAAAGTTTTTTTTGGATTTCACTGTCCCTTTAACATATTTAAAATAGAGCTAAACTAAAGTTACAATTATTAACTAAATAATATCTATTTATAACTAAATACATACTTACCTGTAAAATAAAACCTAATCTAGCTACAATATAACTAATAGTAAGTTTGTATTTATTTTAACTAGGTAGACTAGTTAGTAAATAGTTATTAACTATTTACTAACTACCTAGTTAAAATAAATACAAACTTACCTGTGAAATAAAACCTAAGCTGCCTTACCCTTAAAACTAACATTACAAAAAATAAAAAAACACTAAAATTACAAAAAATAAAAAAACTACCATTACAAAAAATAACAAACAAAATTATACAAAACAATAAAAATTATTCCTATTCTAATACCCTTTAAAAAACAAACAAACAAAAAACACTGCAAAATAAAAAATACCCTAATCTATAATAAACTATCAAGGGCCTTTAAAGGGGCCTTTTGTGGGCCCTTAAAAGGTTCTTTTGTAGGGCATTGCCCTAAAGTTAACAGCTCTTTTGCTACAAAACAAAACAAAAACCCCCTAACAGTATACAACCCCCCACCCTCCAAACTCACAAAATAAAAATAAAGTAAAATCTAATCTACCCATTGCCCTTAAAAGGTCATTTAGCTCTTTTGCTGCCAAAGCCCTAATCTAAAAATAAAAACCCACCCCAAAACTAAAAAAATACATTACACAAAATAACAAATTATCAAAAATAATAACAATTATTCCTATTCTAATACCCATTTAAAAAAAAACAAAAAAAAAACCTAAACTAGAATAAACTACCAATAGCCCTTAAAAGGGCCTTTTGTAGGGCATTGCCCTAAGTTAAACAGCTATTTTGCCTGAATATTTTTTTTACAAAGACCCACTAACATTACAAACCCCCACCCCCCCAAACCCACAAAATAAAAAAACTATCTAAAAAACCTAATCTACCCATTGCCCTGAAAAGGGCATTTAGCTCTTTTGCTTCCCAAACCCTAATCTAAAAATAAAAACCTTAAAAAAAACTAACACTAGCCCCCGATGATCCACTTACAGTTTTTGAAGTCCTGCTTCAACGATCTTCATCCAGGTGGCGAGAAGTCTTAGTCTTAATCCTGGCGGCCTCTTCTATCTTCATCCAGATGGCAAAGTCCTCATCTAGGCGGCGAGAAGTCTTCATCCAGGCAGCCTCTTCTATCTTCATCCAGACGGCCTCTTCTATCTTGATCCCGGAGGCGCTGAGCGGGTCCATCTGTCAGGGTTTTTTCCTGACTTGTTTGCCATGTGCTGCTGGCAGCCATTTTACTCACCTCTCTTCCTGACTATGGTGCATTGTGGGGGATGCTGCTCACTTCCTGCACTTCCTTTTATGGCCAGACTGGTTTACATCATCCATGTGAGACAGGATGCAGTCTCAGAATTGTGATGTCATCACTTATTATTTAAAGGGTCTCTGTTCAGTATGCTTTGTCCTTGCGTTGTCTCAGACCTGTTTGTGAAAGCTCCTGTGTATTACCTGGCT
Organism: Bombina bombina; assembly: GCF_027579735.1. Taxonomy (NCBI): domain Eukaryota; kingdom Metazoa; phylum Chordata; class Amphibia; order Anura; family Bombinatoridae; genus Bombina; species Bombina bombina. Next base: position 560,380,762 of record NC_069501.1, on the reverse strand, counting down.
GTCTGACGTCCTTCCTGGTTCCTGATCCCTGGCTTGTTCCTGACTCTGCTCTTCTCCTTGTTCCTGATTCCGGCTCGTCTGACTACTCGCTTTGGCTCCTGACTCGGCTTGTCTGACTACCAGCTCTGGTTTTGATTCCTGGCTTGTTATTTGATTTGTGGACTTTTTATTATTTTTTGCTATTAATAAAGGTGTGATTATTTTTGCACTTCTCGTCTCAGTCTGATTCCTGGCACCCGACATTATGCAAGGACCATGAATCCTGATGGTGCTAATAATCCACCTTTACCTGCCATAATTTCCAGGATGGATGAACAGGATCACTGCTTTGATCAATTTGGACTAGACCTGCAAACCCTGCTGACTCGCACTGCACATTTGGACCAAAGTGTCCCGCAAGTTATGGTTGCTCCTGTTTCCGCTGCTGCACCTATGCCTACAAGGAGCATGTCCAGTTCTGCACCTCTACCTCAGCGATATGGAGGCGATCCTAATCAGTGCAGAGGGTTTTTGAACCAGGTGGGCATTTACTTTGAGATGTTACCTCAGGCGTTTCTCTCTGACAGAGCTAAGGTGGGATTTCTCATCTCGTTACTCTCTGACACAGCTCTTGCCTGGGCTAATCCCTTGTGGGAGACTAATAAACCTGTGATTTCAAGGTACAAGATCTGTTGCTCAGTATGCCATTGAGTTCCATACGCTTGCAGCAGAGGTAGGCTGGAACAATGAAGCCCTTGTTGCCGCCTTCTTTCATGGGCTCTCTGATGTGATTAAAGACGAAGTTGCTGCCAGAGATTTGCCAGAGGATCTGGAGGCATTGGTGTATTTTTTGATCCTAATTGACATCAGACTAAGTGAGAGGCCTTCTTTCAAGGAGCGCTTGCGGAAGCCTCCTGTACCGTTGTCTCCTACATGTTCGTTCCCACCCATGCCTCCCTCTCCTCCCATGCCTCCTGGTCCCGAGTCACCAGGTACTGCTGAGCCGATGCAGGGATTCTCACATCTCTCCGCAGTGGAGAGGGCCTTTAGGAGGAGGGAGGGGCTCTGCCTCTATTGTGGGTTACAGGGCCACCTTTTGAAGTCTTGTCCTACACGGCCGGGAAACGCTCACACCTAAGGTCCTGTCGGGGGCAGACCTTAGGTGGTTTATCCTTGTCCCCGGAACCGCTAAAGTAGAAACCTTTGGTCACGGTTGTCCTTTCCTGGGTCGACTCCTCCATAGTCACCCAGGCTCTTGTTGACTCCGGTGCTGCGGGCTATTTCATTGACAGTGCTTTTGTATCGAAGCACTCCATTCCTGTTTTGCCTCGGTCCGTTCCACTTGCTATTGAGGCCATTGATGGCAGGCCCCTTCAGCCCGCTCTCGTTACTCACGAAACCGCTCCGTTGTCCATGGCTGTTGGGGCTCTCCATTTTGAAACCCTCCAGTTCCAGGTTATAAACTCTCCACATTTTCTGGTTGTTCTGGGTTATCCCTGGCTCCAAAAGCACAATCCCAGTCTTGACTGGCGCAGGTCCAAAATATTGTTGTGGTCTCCGCAATGTATTTCCACTTGTCTTCAGAAACCAGTTAAAGTCTTGTGCACTTCTTCAGTATCTCCATTGCCAGAGGAGTACCGAGAGTTCCTAGACATTTTTGACAAGGTGCGTGCCTGTACGTTGCCTCCTCACCGGTCTTACAATTGCGCCATAGACCTGAAACCCGGAGCCATTCCTCCTCGGGGGCAGGTTTACCCTCTGTCTGTTGCAGAGAATTGTGCTATGGAGGAGTATGTTTCCGATGCTCTGTCACGGGGGATCATCTGCAAATCCTGCTCTCCTGCAGGGGCTGGCTTCTTCTTTGTGAAGAAAAAGGGTGGCGAGTTAAGACCATGCATCGATTATTGGGGTCTTAATCGTCTTACCATTAAGAATGCTTACCCTATTCCGCTCATTACGGAACTCTTTGATGCCTCAAGGGAGCTACGGTCTTTGCTAAGCTTGATTTGAGAGGAGCGTACAATCTCGTTAGGATCAAGGAGGGCCACGAATGGAAAACAGCATTTAACACCAGGAGCGGGCATTATGAGTATCTTGTAATGCCCTTTGGCCTATGTAATGCTCCTGCTGTTTTCCAGGAATTTATTAATGATGTCCTACGAGATATGTTGCAACAGTGTGTTGTGGTGTACTTAGACGACATCCTCATACACTCACCCACACTTGAGGCTCATCGTTCTGATGTTACACGGGTTCTTCAGAGACTACGTGAGAACGGCCTGTTTTGTAAACTTGAGAAATGTGAGTTCTATCAGACTCAAGTAACCTTCCTAGGTTATGTTATCTCCGTTGCAGGGTTCTCCATGGATCCTGACAAGTTATCTGCAGTTCTGCAGTGGCCTCGCCCAGTTGGTCTTCGGTCTATTCAACGTTTTTTGGGGTTCGCCAATTACTATAGAAAGTTTATTAAAAACTTTTCTTCCTTGGTCAAACCTATTACAGACATGACCCGTAAAGAGAATGATCCACTCCATTCGTCACCTACTGCCATTGAGGCCTTTGATAGTCTTAAGACTGCCTTTGCTGCCGCTCCAGTTCTGACTCATCTTAACCCTGTCCTGCCTTTCGTTCTTGAGGTCGATGCGTCTGAGACTGGAGTAGGTGCCCTCTTGTCTCAACGTCCTACACCTGACGGTTCCTTGCATCCGTGTGGTTTCTTCTCTAAGAAATTGTCTCTAGCAGAGTGCAATTATGAAATTGGCGACAGGGAATTACTGGCCATAATTTTGGCACTCAAGGAATGGAGGCATCTTCTCGAGGGTACTAGCGTGCCAGTGCTCATTCTTACTGACCACAAGAATTTAACTTATCTATCTGAAGCAAACCGTTTGTCGCCCCGACAGGCCAGATGGGCGCTATTTTTGTCTCGATTTAATTATGTGGTCTCCTACCTGCCTGGTAGTAAGAATGTTAGGGCTGATGCCCTCTCTCGACAATTTTCACCTCTGTCCAAGGAGGAGTCTGTACCTACTCCAGTTATACCTTCTGACCATATTTTGGCTACCATACCTACTAATTTGACTTCTCCCTTGGGGGAGGAGATCCTGGCTGCACAAGCCAATGCACCTCCTGAGAAACCTAGTGGTAAGTGTTTTGTTCCTGAGAATCTTCGAACTAAACTTTTGCACACTTACCTAAAGCCGCAGGTCACCCAGGCAAGAACCAAATGATTTGGTCTGTCACTCGACAATTCTGATGGGCAGGTCTTCGTTCTGATGTTGCTGCGTATGTTGCCTCCTGCTCAGTTTGTGCACAGAATAAGACTCCTCGACGTCTTCCTGTGGGTCTTCTTCAACCTATTGCTAATGGTGAGCGTCCTTGGACACATCTTTCCATGGACTTCACTGTCGAGCTCCCTGTTTCCAATGCCAATACTGTTATCCTTATGGTGGTTGACCGTTTTTCTAAAATGTATGCATTCCCTTGAAGAAGTTGCCTACCGCTCAGGAGCTTGCTTAAATTTTTTGCCCGTGAGGTCTTCCGTTTACATGGGTTACCCAAGGAGATAGTGTCGGACCGGGGTAGCCAGTTTGTCTCCAGATTTTGGCGTTCCTTTTGTGCTCAAATGGGGAACCAGCTCTCCTTCTCCTCGGCATGTCACCCTCAATCCAATGGGGCTGCGGAACTCTCTGGAACAGTTCCTCCGTTGCTATGTCTCAGATCACCACAATAATTGGTCTGAACTGTTACCTTGGGAAGAGTTTGCTCATAATAGTGCTATTAACGCTTCTTCCATGTTATCCCTGTTCATGGCGAATTATGGGTTTCAACCATCCTTGTTGCCCGATTCATTCATGTCTCAGGGTATTCCGGCTTTGGAGGAGCATCTCCGGGAACTCCGTTCCATGTGGGTGCAGATTCAGGATTGCCTTCATCGTTCTATGCAGTGCCAAAAGTTCCAGGCTGATCGTAGGCGTCTGCCTGCACCTTCCTACCAGGTTGGTGAGAGAGTTTGGCTGTCCTCCCGTAACTTGAACCTTCGTGTGCCTTCCAATAAACTGGCTCCCCATTATGTTGGTCCTTTTCGAATACTCCGACGGGTCAATCCTGTGGCCTAAACTCTTGACCTTCCTCCTGCAATGCGCATCTCCAATGTTTTTCATGTCTCCCTCTTGAAACCATTGGTTTGTAATCGGTTTACCACTGTGTTGCCTCGTCCCCGTCCTATCTTTGTTGACAACCATGAGGAGTATGAGGTCAGCAGCATTATTGACTCTTGTATGTCCAGGGGCAGCGTACAGTATTTGGTTCATTGGAGGGGTTACGGTCCAGAGGAGTGTTCATGGGTTCCCTCCTCTGATGTTCATGCTCCCGCCCTCCTCCGTGCCTTCCATGCCCGTTTCCCCAATAAGCCTTTTGTCCTCCCGCGGGGGAGGGGTCGTTGAGGGGTGGGTACTGTCAGGGTTTTTCCTGACTTGTTTGCCATGTGCTGCTGGCAGCCATTTTACTCACCTCTCTTCCTGACTATGGTGCATTGTGGGGGATGCTGCTCACTTCCTGCACTTCCTTTTATGGCCATACTGGTTTACATCATCCATGTGAGACAGGATGCAGTTTCAGAATTGTGATGTCATCACTTATTTTTTAAAGGGCCTCTGTTCAGTATGCTTTGTCCTTGCGTTGTCTCAGACCTGTTTGTGAAAGCTCCTGTGTATTACCTGGCTGTCTCACGTCCTTCCTGGTTCCTGATCCCTGGCTTGTTCCTGACTCTGCTGTTCTCCTTGTTCCTGATTCCGGCTCGTCTGACTACTCGCTTTGGCTCCTGACTCTGCTTGTCTGACTACCAGCTCTGGTTTTGATTCCTGGCTTGTTATTTGACTTCTGGACTTTTTATTATTTTTTGCTATTTTTTGCTATTTTTGTGATTATTTTTGCACTTCTCGTCTCAGTCTAATTCCTGGCACCCAGACATTACGCAAGGACCATGAATCTTGATGGTGCTAATAATCCACCTTTACCTGCCATAATTTCCAGGATGGATGAACAGGATCACTGCTTGGATCAATTTGCACTAGACCTGCAAACCCTGCTGACTCGCACTGCACATTTGGACCAAAGTGTCCCGCAAGTTATGGTTGCTCCTGTTTCCGATGCTGCACCTATGCCTACCAGGAGCATGTCCAGTTCTGCACCTCTACCTCAGCGATATGGAGGCGATCCTAATCAGTGCAGAGGGTTTTTGAACCAGGCACCCTGACACCATCCTGAAGACATCCAGCACGGAGCATCCTCTTCATACGGGCGCCGCTGTACACTGAAACTTCAATGCAAGGGAGCCATTTCAAAATGGCGTCCCTTGCATTCCTATTGGCTGAAAATTTTGAATTAGCCAATAGGAATTAGAACTGCTAAAATCCTATTGGCTGTTCAAATCAGCCAATAGGATTTAAACAGCTCTCATTCTATTGGATGATTCTCTTTAAGCAGCTCTCATTCTATTAGATGAAAATCGTTTAAGCGGGACTTCAAAAACTGTAAGTGGATTGTTTAGTTAGTGTTAGGTTAGTTAGTGTTAGGTTTTTTTAAGGTTTTTTTGGGTGTGTTTTTTTTTAGATTAGGGTTTGGGCAGCAAAAGAGCTAAATTCCCTTTTAAGGGCATTTCCCATACAAATGCCCTTTTAAGGGCAATGGGTAGATTAGGCTTTTTTAGAATTAGGTTTTTTTTTGGGGGGGGGTTGGTTGGGAGGTGGTTTTTTTTATTTTTTTCATGGAAAAGAGCTGATATTTTTGGGGCAATGCCTCACAAAAGGCCCTTTTAAGGGCTATTGGTAGTTTATTGTAGGCTAGGCTTTATTTTGAGTGGGCTTTTTTATTTTTATAGGGCTATTAGATTAGGTGTAATTCCTTTTTATTTTGCATAATTTTGTTATTTTTCGTAATTTAATAATAATAAGTTAATAAGTTTAATATAGTATTTGCAATGCGGGAGGGCCTCGGTTTAGGGGTTAATAGGTAGTTTATGGGTGTTTAGTGCCCTTTGTAACACTTTAGTTATAAGTTTTATGTTACAGTTTTGTAGCGTAAAACTCATAACTACTACTCTCAGATTGCGAAACGGATCTTGTTGGTAAAGGGGGGTAGTTATCAAGCCATCAACCTCAAATACGCTGGAATTCCGCAGCGTATTTGTGGCGAGGCTGATTCGCCTTAGTTATCAAAGGCTAGAGACCGGCAAAAGTAGAATTTTGTGACGTAAGCTTCGATCCGCCGGACTCAGTCCGACACAGATTGATTCTTACGTCACTACAGATGTTCCGCACACAAGTGCGGCACAATCTGACTACTTTTGCTAGTTATCAAAAAACTAGCAGGTACGCTCGGCACTTTTCCGGCCCAGCGTACCTGGTTTTCAATCCGCCGCCCTGGAGGTGGCGGATCCCATAGGAATCAATGGGAGTCTGACCATAGCGAAAGTACAAGTTCGCTGCTGCCAGACATCCCATTGATTTCTATGGGAGATGTCTGCACCTAACACCCTAACATGTACCCCGAGTCTAAACACCCCTAATCTGTCCCCCCTACAGCGCCGCAACTAAATAAAGTTATTACCCCCTAAACCGCCACTCCCGGAGCCCACCGCAAGCTACTCTATACATATTAACCCCTAAACCGCCGCTCCCTGACCCCGCCGCAACTATAATAAATGTATTAACCCCTAAACCGCCGCTCCCGGACACCGCCGCAACCTACATTATACCTAGTAACCCCTATCCTGCCCCCCTATACTGCCGCCCTCTATAATAAAGTTATTAACCCCTATCCTGCTGATCCCGCACCTCGCCGCAACTAAATAAATAGTTTAACCCCTAAACCGCCGCTCCCGAACCCCGCCGCAACCTATATTAAACTTATTAACCCCTAATCTGCCCCCCCTACACCGTCGCCACCTATAATACATTTACTAACCCCTATCCTACCCCCCCTACACCGCCGCCACTGTAATAAATTTATTAACCCCTAAACCTAAGTCTAACACTAACCCTAACACCCCCTAACTTAAATATTAATTAAATAAATCTAAATAATATTTCTATTATTAACTAAATTAATCCTATTTAAAATTAAATACTTACCTATAAAATAAACCCTACTATAGCTACAATATAAATAATAATTATATTGTAGCTATCTTAGGATTTATTTTTATTTTACAGGCATCTTTCAATTTATTTTAACTAGGTACAATAGCTATTAAATAGTTATTAACTATTTAATAGTTTACCTAGCTAAAATAAACTGAAATTTACCTGTAAAATACATCCTAACCTAAGTTACAATTACACCTAACACTACACTATACTTTAATAAATTATTTCTATTTAAAACTAAATACTTACCTGTAAAATAAACCCTGTAATAATTACATTGTAGCTATTTTAGGATTTATATTTATTTTACAGGTAACTTTGCATTTATTTTAGCTAGTTAGAATAGTTATTAAATAGTTATTAACTATTTAATAACTACCTAGCTAAATGAAATACAAAATTACCTGTAAAATAAATCCTAACCTAAGTTACAATTAAACCTAACACTACACTATCATTACATTAATTAAATAAATTATACAATACAATATAAAAGAAGGATTGAGCGAAAATTATCAGTCAATCAAAGAGGGACACAGGCCGCACTTAGTTAACCAGAGTTTTATTTACTATGTAATTCTGAACAACCGTAGATCAGAACGTCTACCCTCCACCCTATTCCTTAAAAGCGGAATAAACACCAAATAAAATACACAGGTATTTAGAACAGGCTGGCCAGCTATTCATTGAAATATATCTCACAAACTTCCATGCACCATATACATAGTATCCTTTATGCACATACTATCAGTACTGCAAATGTAACTTGGGAGACAAGTAGATAAGGAACTTAATAATCAAAAGTAGTCCGTCAGTTATAACGGGGCCGCAATGTTGCAGCTGTTATTAACAAGTAACTGTTCAGTTTCCAAGCTCTCAGTGTATACACACGCTCTGGATCTGGACACAATTCCTTTACTTTACTTTTGTACAATATAACAGCTTGATTGCAAGATTTATGCTTGTGATTTCTTTTTATGGTCAAACTTGTGAGTGATATACATGCGGTTTCTGTCTGAAGATTAACGCACAATGTACCCTTGCGGGACAGACCCGGCTGTCAGCTGCAAGACTTTAAAGCCAATATAATGGACTATTTATTCAGTACTTGTTATAGCAGTTTAGGCAATGCAAGAGTCTTTGTTGCTGCAATAGGGCTGCTTCACTTGCTTACCGCCATGTACCCTTCAGCGTTTCATCGTTCCTCAGTAAGATTCAAATGCTGCTGGCTCTGTTCTCAGCTGCTCACAGCTGTTCACCTGTCGTGCTTTGCTCAATCATGACGCGTTTCTCCCCTCCCACATAGGGCTGAGTGTCGGGGCCTCATCAGATGTGTATCTAGGGGGGTGTGTCTCAGGCTTTATATTGCCATTGGTTATCAGTACCTCCCCCTCTCTTTCACAGCACTATTTTACCTACACAGCTTCAAAACAAAACCGTGTCTTTCAATCGGTGTCAAACCGCACACAAAGGAACTGATCATTAATATTTACAATATGTACACAGAGATAGATTTGGCTGATGCATACTAATAACCAAGCAAGAAGTGAGGGTTTAATTAATACAAAGGAACATCAATCATTAATTAACCCCTACCCAGTATTACCAACTTTCTATTGTATACCCAAGGTGCATAAGAATTTCAAATGCCCACCTGGTCGCTCAATAATTTCGGGCATAGGTGAACCTACCGAGGGTATCAGCAGATATGTTGACTTTTTCTTAAGACCTTTTCTGGAGTCCTTATCCTCCTACATCAGTGACACAAGTGATGTCCTGAAGAAATTGGATAAAATCACAGTAGAGCAAGATCAACTCTTAGTAACTCTTGATGTGGAGTCCCTGTACTCCTCTATCCCCCACCAAGCAGGTTTAAGAGCATCCAGATATTTTTTGGAGTTAAGGGGAGAGGAGTACAGGAAAAACACTGAATGGATCCTCAGCCTACTAGAATTTGTTTTGAAAAACAATATCTTTTGTTTTGATGGCAAACTATTTAGGCAACTGAGAGGAACAGCCATGGGTGCAACATGCGCACCAACGTACGCTTGTTTGCACCTAGGTTTTTGGGAAACTAAGTATGTCTTCAGCGAACTCTCAGAATGGGTAGATAGACATATCATACTCTGGTTGAGGTTCGTGGACGACATACTTGTTCTCTGGAAGGGCGATGAAAAGTCAGTTCATGAATTTGTCAATATCCTGAATAAAAATGATCTTAATATATTCCTCACATATAACATTAGCACAGAAAGTGCAATTTTTCTTGATTTAAAAATAACAAAACAAGATAACATACTGCACACTAATATTCATCGTAAACAAACAGCAACAAATAGCTTGCTGCAGGCGAACAGCCATCACCCTGAGCATCAAAAAAGAGGTGTGCCCATAGGACAATTTTTGAGGCTCAAAAGATGTTGCTCTTCAACAAAAGTGTTTGAAGAACAAGCTAAAATAATGGCAGACAGATTCCTAGCAAGAGGCTACTCTCGAAAAATAGTGGAAAAAGCATGGGTGAGAGCAAGAAAAACCTGTAGAACTGACCTCCTATATTCCAAAAGGAAATCAAATAGTGACACAGAAGTAAGATTAATTACGGAGTATAATTCACACTGGAGGAAGCTAAAAGGTATCCTCAATAACCATTGGCACATATTGTCTGATGATGCATCACTTAGGGGATGCATATCAGAGTATCCACTATTGACGGCGAGAAGGGCCCCAAGCATAAAGGATATGCTAGTACACAGCGAATTTAAAAAAGAGGAAACCAAGAATTGGTTAACAGCGTCACAACATAAAGCAGGCAGTGTACCATGTGGACACTGCGTGTACTGCCCATTTGTTAAAAGATCTGCCACATTCAGCACCCCAACTAGGGGTAAGGTGTATCATGTAAAAGAGAGGATATCATGTACCTCTAAAAACGTAATATACCTGCTTAACTGTTCATGTCCCAGATTCTATGTAGGGAAAACTACTAGAGAGTTCAAAAGTAGAATTCGAGAGCATAGAGACGACATTAAAAAGGAAGACATAGATAGCCCAGTAGCAAGACACTTCAAACTCTACCATAATTCAGATCACACAAAGCTGCAAATTATGGGCATCGAACAGTTAAAACAGAATAGAAGGGGTGGTCACCTAGATAAAATCATCTTGCAGCATGAGTCAAGATGGATTTTTAGGTTAAATACCTTAAGCCCAATTGGTTTAAATGAAAAAATAGAGTATTCACATTTCTTGTGAAAAGCTCTCCTTATCTAAAGTATGTATAAGCAAAAAGGGTTAACTTGCGATTAACATGTATTTGGTCAAAAGAAGGTAGTGACATTTAGGAAGCTCCATATTCCTTTTTTACTACAGAATAATGCAGGCCCTAATGTTAATTAATTGAATGTTTCTTTGACTTAAAAAGAACATAATAGCTACACAATTATATTTTAAACAAGTAAATGTAGGTAAAAAGCAATATATCTAGCAGTGGAGGTGTGTCCATAAAGTCGTCACTATAAAATCGTAATAATCCGTAATATGTTGCAATCCAATTCTTAGTATGCATCAGCCAAATCTATCTCTGTGTACATATTGTAAATATTAATGATCAGTTCCTTTGTGTGCGGTTTGACACCGATTGAAAGACACGGTTTTGTTTTGAAGCTGTGTAGGTAAAATAGTGCTGTGAAAGAGAGGGGGAGGTACTGATAACCAATGGCAATATAAAGCCTGAGACACCCCCCCCTAGATACACATCTGATGAGGCCCCGACACTCAGACCTATGTGGGAGGGGAGAAACGCATCATGATTGAGCAAAGCACGACAGGTGAACAGCTGTGAGCAGCTGAGAACAGAGCCAGCGGCATTTGAATCTTACTGAGGAACGCTGAAACGCTGAAGGGTACATGGTGGTAAGCAAGTGAAGTAGCACTATTGCAGCAACAAAGACTCTTGCATTGCCTAAACTGCTATAACAGGTACTGAATAAATAGTCCTTTATATTGGCTTTAAAGTCTTGCAGCTGACAGCCGGGTCTGTCCCGCCAGGGTACATTGTGCGTTAATCTTCAGAAAGACACCGCATGTATATCACTCACAAGTTTGACCATAAAAAGAAATCACAAGCATAAATCTTGCAATCAAGCTGTTATATTGTACAAAAGTAAAGTAAAGAAATTGTGCCCAGATCCAGAGCGTGTGTATACACTGAGAGCTTGGAAACTGAACAGTTACTTGTTAATAACAGCTGCAACATTGCGGCCCCGTTATAACTGACGGACTACTTTTGATTATTAAGTTCCTTATCTACTTGTCTCCCAAGTTACATTTGCAGTACTGATAATATGTGGATACTATGTATATGGTGCATGGAAGTTTGTGAGATATATTTCAATGAATAGCTGGCCAGCCTGTTCTAAATACCTGTGTATTTTATTTGGTGTTTATTCCGCTTTTAAGGAATAGGGTGGAGGGTAGACGTTCTGATCTACGGTTGTTCAGAATTACATAGTAAATAAAACTCTGGTTAACTAAGTGCGGCCTGTGTCCCTCTTTGATTGACTGATTAATTTTCGCTCAATCCGTCTTTCATATTGTATTGTATATTATTTTGGGACTGCCAGCACAGTTTGTGAGTATTGGAATTTGAGATTTAATTGTGCACTACCACACATCTTTATTTATTATAATTAAATAAATTAACTACAAATAACTACAATTAAATACAATTACATAAACTAACTAAAGTACAAAAAATAAAAAAGCTAAGTTACAAAAAATAAAAAAAATAAGTTACAAACATTTAAAAAATATTACAACAATTTTAAGATAATTACACCTAATCTAAGCCCCCTAATAAAATAACAAAGCCCCCCAAAATAAAAAAATTCCCTACCCTATTCTACATTAAAAAAGTTCAAAGCTCTTTTACCTTACCAACCCTTAAAAGGGCCTTTTGTGGGGCATGCCCCAAAGAAAACTGCTCTTTTGCCTGTAAAAGAAAAATACAACCCCCCCAACATTAAAACCCACCACCCACATACCCCTAATCTAACCCAAACCCCCCTTAAATAAACCTAACACTAATCCCCTGAAGATCATCCTACCTTGAGTCGTCTTCACTCAGCCGAGCCACCGATGGAACTGAAGAGGAGATCCGGAGCGGCAGAAGTGATCCTCCAAGGGGCGCTGAAGAAGTCTTCCATCCGATGAAGTGATCCTCCAGGCGGCGCTGAAGAAGTCTTCCATCCGGGCGATGTCATCTTCCAAGCGGCGCTGAAGAAGTCTTTCATCCGGGCGATGTCATCTTCCAAGCGGGGTCTTCAATCTTCTTTATTCAGGATCCATCTTCATCCCGCCTACGCGGAACATCCTTCTTTCCCGACGGACTACCAATGAATGAAGGCTCCTTTAAGGGACGTCATCCAAGATGGCGTCCCTTCAATTCCGATTGGCTGATAGGATTCTATCAGCCAATCGGAATTAAGGTAGGAAAAATCTGATTGGCTGATTGAATCAGCTAATCAGATTGAGCTCGCATTCTATTGGCTGTTCCAATCAGCCAATAGAATGCAAGCTCAATCTGATTGGCTGATTCAATCAGCCAATCAGATTTTTCCTACCTTAATTCCGATTGGCTGATAGAATCCTATCAGCCAATCGGAATTGAAGGGACGCCATCTTGGATGACGTCCCTTAAAGGAGCCTTCATTCGTCGGTAGTCAGTCGGGAAAGAAGGATGTTCCGCGTTGGCGGGATGAAGATGGATCCTGAAGAAAGAAGATTGAAGACCGCGCTTGGAAGATGACATCGCCCGGATGAAAGACTTCTTCAGCGCTGCTTGGAAGATTACATCGCCCGGATGGAAGACTTCTTCAGCGCCGCCTGGAGGATCACTTCATCGGATGGAAGACTTTTTCAGCGCCCCTTGGAGGATCACTTCTGCCGCTGGGGGGTTGTATTTTTCTTTTACAGGCAAAAGAGCAGTTTTCTTTGGGGCATGCCCCACAAAAGGCCATTTTAAGGGCTGGTAAGGTAAAAGAGCTTTGAACTTTTTTTTTTTTTTTTTTCAAAAGAGCTTTATTATCATCCATATTATATATACAAACATAACGAAAATGACAAGGGATTATCGCAATATAACAGAAGTGGCAATTTTTAGTTATCTCCCAGCGTGTCGATGTGGATGATGTCCATGTTTAAATTCACAGTTCTGCTGTAAGATTGTAAGTTCTATAAATGACATCAAAACATATAAATCTCAACTAAGACAAGGGACCCACCTGTCCCTCAAGAAGAGGAGAAGGAATAAGAAAAGATAGAGGGGAAAAGAAAGGTAAGAGATAGGGAAAGAAAAAGGAGGGGAGGGGGGGGGGGGAGATCCGTTAAGTGTCGGTCAGAGGCGTTAAAGTCTGTCGTGGAGTGTTTTCTTCCCAAATGAATTTAATGTCTGCCAGTCTACCAATTTGTTTCCTTTTAAAGAATCCGTATTCTTCAAGTACTAGTATTTCTGAAACCTCGCTAATCCACTCTCGCAGTGTTGGTGTATATTGTGTTTTCCAATGTCGTGCTATAATTAGTTTAGCACTAGTGATACCTATTTGTAATAATTGGAGTCTCAACTTACAGGGAAAAGAGGGGAGGTCATTAAGCAAGGCTGTTCTAATTGTAAGTCTGAAATCGTCGGTCAGTATTTGCTTGTAAAAGGTTTCTATCTCTTGCCAGAATGGTTTAATTCTTTCGCACTCCCACCACATATGCAGGTATTGGCCCTTTGTGGAGCAGCCTCTCCAGCAATTCCCATTGGCTTCTGGGTAGATAGAGTGGATACGAGAGGGGGTCAAATACCATCTCATCATTACTTTAAAGTTAAGTTCTAGCATCCGTGGTGAGCTGGACGACTTTTTTGTGTTTTGAAAGATCTGAGACCACTCTTCTCTACTCAGCTCCTGCCCTAGTTCTTCGTGCCATTTGGTCGCGTATGAGGGGAGTGTTCGTGTGTGTTCCGTCTGTAGGAGTTTGCGGGTTATAGATAGCACGTGTCGCAATGGGGTTTCACCTGTGCAAAGGTTCTCAAAGGGGGTAAGGGCTCTAAGGTAATCTTTCTGATGTGGGGAGGTATAAATAAAATGTCTTAATTGTGAATATTTCAACCAATTAGTGTACCTGCCTCCTGCAACCGTATTTAGGTTTTCTCTTGCTATTAATTTCCCATTTAGTGTGAATTCTTTCAGTGGGATTGTATATCCCCACTCCGTCAATCTCTGTTGTCCTCTGTCTAAGCCTCCTATCATTTCGGCATTTAAGGGGATAGGAAAAAGGGGAGAACGAGGCCCCGTAATGTGGGTTTGGTGAGTTGTAATGCTATCCCATGTGTCAAAGATATGTTTATGGATCGGTAGATTATTACATTGGGGGGGGCGCAGAGGTTTCAGCACCCAGCATAGTGCTCCCACTGACGGAACTTTTAGAATGTTGGAATCTAGGGACACCCATGCTTTTGTATCACCTGCTCTGTGCCAATCCAGAACTCTTTGTAAAGTTACTGCATTGTAATATGTTGTTAGGTCAGGTAGTCCCAGTCCTCCATTTACTGTTGCTCTGTACATGTTGGTTTTGTTGACCCTGGGTCTGCTCTTCCCCCAAATAAAAGCGTTGATGTGTCTCTGTAATTGTGCTAAATACCATTTAGGGAGATTTATGGGTACTGCCTGGAATAAGTATAAGATCCTAGGTAATGTGGTCATTTTGATGCATTGTGTGCGTCCCCACCATGAAATTGGCTTTAGGGCCCAGGTACGGAGGTCTTGTTGGATTGTTGTTATAAGTTTGGAGTAATTTTCTTTGAATAGTTGTGTATGACTGGGGGAGATGTGGACTCCTAGGTATTTTATTGATCCATTCCGGGCGATCATTGGGCAGTCAGCTGCCATGTTAAGAAAGTCTGTTTGTGTCATGGAAATATTTAGAATCTCTGACTTCTGTGTGTTTATAGAGAAGTTTGAGAATTGTCTAAAGGTGTTAATTTCATGCAATATCTTGGGTACTGTCAGGAGTGGGTCAGTGATTGTGAAGATCACGTCGTCTGCATACATCGCGATTTTGAAGTCGTGTGGGCCTATTTTAATTCCCTGAATGTCCTGATTGCGCCGTATATGCACCGCGAATACTTCCATAGTTATAATGAAAAGTATGGGGGATAGGGGGCAACCTTGGCGAGTACCATTTTGGATCTGAAAGGGGTTAGAAAGCATTCCGTTTGCTTTGACTTTGGCTGTTGGGCTTTTGTAAAGGCTAAGTATTCGGGCAATCATGTGCGGGCCAAACCCTATCGCTTTCAATGACTCAGTAAGGAATCCCCAGCTGATGCGGTCAAACGCCTTCTCGGCGTCGATCGCCAAGAGGGCGGCAGGAAGTTTTTTATGTTTGGCATAGGAAATGAGAGTCAAAACCCGAATGGTATTGTCCCTCGCCTCCCGCCCGGGGACAAATCCCACTTGGTCAGTGTGGATTAAGGATTGTAAAACTACATTAATTCTTTTTGCTAATATTTTTCCAAGAATCTTTATATCTGTATTTAGGAGCGATATTGGTCTGTAACTGCTGGGGTCTGTTAAATTTTTTTGTGGCTTGGGTATGACCGAGATATGCGCTGAAAGCATATCTTGAGATAGGGTACCACCTTCCTCTAACGTTTGAAATAAATTGAGTAAATGTGGGGCCAGGATGTGTTTATATGTCTTATAGTACGTGTTTGAGAAGCCATCTGGGCCCGGACTTTTGCCGGTCGGCAGGTCTTTTATTGCTGTATAGACCTCTAGTAGGCTTATGGGACTTTCCATTATTTCGCGTTGTTCTGGGTGTAAGGTAGGTAGGTCTGCTTTGTTGATGTAATCTTGCATTTGTGTTAAGTGTTCCTGGGAGTCTTTTCTTTCAAGGTTATATAGTTTAGAGTAGTATTCCCTGAAATGATTAGCGATTCCCTCGCTGTCTAAGATATCTGTTTTGTCAGGTGTTGTTATCTTATGTATCTGTGATTTTAACGTCTGAGTTTTTAAGGCTCTAGCTAAGAGTGAGCCAGCCCTGTTGCCTTCAAAGTAGAAGGTTTTCTTTAAGTGTAACGCTCGTCTCTGTGCTTCTTTTAACAATGTGTTGTTAAGTTCTAGCCTGGTGTCCGTTACCTGTTTAAGTAGTATATTATTCTTTGGGGAGTTTTTATGTGCTAATTCCAGGCGGGCTAGTTGAGTAGTCAGGTTATTTATTGTTTGGTTGTAGATTTTCTTCCTGTAAGTTGTATGTTTGATGCAGTGCCCCCTAATTACTGCCTTATGGGCTTCCCATAGCATGTGTGGTGAAGTGGTGGGAGTCATATTAATACTAAAGTATTCTTTTAAGGAGGCTTCTATTGCCTTTACTGTGTGTGGGGTGTGCATTAGGGAGTCGTCCAGTCTCCAAATAAATGGGGTGGTGGGGTGGTTGGGCCATTGTAGCTGTGTATTGACCATGGAGTGGTCCGACCATGGGGTCGGTTGGATGTCCGCATCTTTAAGTATAGATAGGTGGTTTCTGTCTATGAAAATGTAGTCAATTCTAGTGTACACTGACCAGGGGAAAGAGAAAAAGGTGTAATTGCGCTGTGTGGGGTGCTTCAATCTCCAAGTATCAAGTAAGCCTAAGTGTGTTAGAAATTTGAATACTAGATTAGGTGGTCTCGTTTGGGCTGTGGGTCTGTAAGAGGAGGCGTCGAATGAGGGATTTAGAGTAACATTTAAATCTCCTCCTAATATAAGAATTCCCGTCTTATGTTCTACAATTAAATTTTGTAATGTTTGGAAAAATTGAGCTTTTTTGCCATTAGGGGCATAAACATTGACTAACGTTACTGGTTGGTGGAACATGAGTCCCGTCAATATCAATATTCTGCCCTCATTGTCCGTTATCTGTTTATTGAGCTGGAATTGTATGTTTTTGTGGAAGAGGGTACATACCCCGTTTTTTTTTACTTTGTTTGAGCTATAATAGCCTGTTGTGAATTCCCTAGAGTGGAATTTAGGTTCTGACTCTTTTACAAAGTGTGTCTCTTGAAGAAATAAAATAGAGTTATTATGTTTGGCTAGGCTTCGCAATGCAATTGCTCTCTTCGTGGGTGAGTTGAGGCCTTTCGTGTTTTGTGAAATGATATTAACTATTGGGTTAGCCATGTTCTTGTGTGTATGTTGGAGAACAATATTTTCTTACCATTTGATAGTTCGGTCGTTTCGTGGGTTGCAGAGTTCTGTCAACAAGGGTAGAAGAGAGACAGAAGATAACTACATAAGAGGGAGTTGTTTTCGGGTCTCCAAGAGAAGTGCGGAGAAAGAGAAGGAAATAGATGGTGGTTTCTAGATTGGAATAAATAAATAAAACATGTAAATATTTCAAACCATATAAAAATAACATCCAATAACAACAATAACATTTTGAACAATATGATGTGTGAAGTTCTAGCATCACACACTTAGGAGGGGTGAGAGAAGGGGATGGGGTAACGGATACTTCCGATAAGCGGAGTATTAAAGACTAAAAAAGGGTGGAGGGAGTGAGGCACCAAATATGCCAATCCAATCTTGATGTTGACTGTTATTAGGTCTTAGATTGGGTTGAATTCGGGGGCATGAATTCGTTAATTTAGGGGAGTTAAGGTGATAGGTGTAATGAGGGGGAGAGTCTCCCAATGCTTTCCGGCATTTTAGTGCAAGTCTGC
Organism: Bombina bombina; assembly: GCF_027579735.1. Taxonomy (NCBI): domain Eukaryota; kingdom Metazoa; phylum Chordata; class Amphibia; order Anura; family Bombinatoridae; genus Bombina; species Bombina bombina. Next base: position 560,362,894 of record NC_069501.1, on the reverse strand, counting down.
ATAAAGTGTCAATATAACCAAATACTTATCAGTAGCTGAGTAAAAGTATGGCGGGGAGGTATCCCACCCAGAGGCAAAGAAAAGCAAAGTGTCTCTTTCATGATGATTCGCCGTCCATTTCTGTCTGGGCTTGTGGAGCAATAGTGGTGTTTCTTCTCTTGTTCGGTACTGTCATCCAGTCAGATCTTTGGTCTTGTGTGTTGGATTTTCTGTGGGCTGGTTTATCCGATATAAGGTCTTTGATAGAAGGCAAAGAGGGTTGAGGGATATCCAGCTGTTGACAAAATGTCTCTAGATCTTCTGGGTCTTTGTAGATATAGGTTTTATTGTTCTTGATGACTCTGATAGCAAATGGGAACCCCCATCTGTAGGGTATGTTTAATTCAGCCAGGTGTAGTGTAAGGTACCTGGCCTCCTTTCGTTTTGCTAATGTTAGGGGACTAAGATCAGCGAAAATCTGGATGGAGTCTTCTCCAAATCTGATTGGGGATTTTTTCCTTGCCGCCAACAGTATGTTCTCCTTGTCTGCAAATTTATGGCAGCATAGTATTATGTCTCTGGGTGGCCCAGTTGGTGGGGGTTTTGCCTTGAGGGCTCAGTGTGCTCTGTCTAGAATTATTGTGTCATCTTTGTTAAGTCCCAACAGAAATTTAAATAAATTTTGTAGGTATGAGGGGATTTGTGGTGGTAGAATTTCCTCCGGTACTCCTCTAATTCTCAAATTGTGGCGTCTTCCTCTATTGTCGAGGTCTTCAACTTGCGATTGCAATTGTAAGATTGTGGTGTTTTGGTGTTGCAATGCGATGGTCATATCATCAGTGGTCTTTGTATTTTCCTCTGCTTGCTCTTCAAGATGGAGTACTCTGTGGCCCAGAGCGTTAATATCCCTTTTAACTTCGGCCAGACCATCTTTTATTGCTGTGCTGACTTGTACCATGAATGTGCTGAGGTCATTTTTAGTGAGGAGTAGATTCAGGTCTGCCCTTGTTATGGGAGCAGAATCCTCTGTGTGTTCTGTGAGATCTGACATGTCCATTTGTGCAGTCTCTAACGATAATGCGTTTACACTGTCAAATGGTTTGAAAAAGGATTTTAGTTTCCCTCCACTGGGGGTTGTATTCTTCTGTGTCTTGTCTGACCTCGGTTTTCTGGCCGCCATATTGGTCTGGGTATGTGAAGCACTTAAGTGCGTTTAAAACAATGTAGGATCTTTGTATATTAAACTTCGAATTTGAATCTTGTCTCCTCTTTACCCCGGGTGTCTTTATTATTATGGGACTCTGTGCTTGTGCAGTAAGAAAAGAATAATAAGTGTAATTCTGTGAGAGCGCTTTATTCAGGTCAGAATGTCCTTATATTCTGTATATAAAGCAATATTGTGTCGCAGTAGTCTTGCGATTAAAACTGTAAGGGTAATGCTTTTAGATAGTGGCCCCAGTAAAAGTTATCGAGGTCTGACTTACTTTCAGCTTGAGTCGCTACCGCTCTCCGGCTTGTGTTATCCAGAGGCCTTTTGTCAGATGCGTGTTCTGATAAGTTCAGGTTTGGGGACCTGTTGTCTATATGAAACTCTTTACACTCGATTGCCCCTAGAAGCGTTTTTCAAGTTATGGCCTTCACACTCTCAGGTTTGTCCGCCGCTGCAGTATTCTGGTCGCGGGATGTTACATGCCGAGTTGGCGCTTCAGTGCGGCCTCCGTTGATGGTGTTTGTTTTCTTGCCTTCCCCGCTGTTTGCCGTTCAGGTTTTGGTACCGGAACTTTGTTCCCCTGTTCAGATTTTATAGGGCACCTTTTAATACCCAAATAAAGAGCATTTGCCCCTTCTTTATATGATACATCAAGTGGATATGATCGGAGCTTTAGCTTTGTGCGACCATGTTCTTTCTCGGCCGGCTCCGCCCCGAGCTTTGAACTTTTTAATGTAGAATAGGGTAGGGAATTTTTTTATTTTGGGGGGCTTTGTTATTTTATTAGGGGGCTTAGATTAGGTGTAATTAGCTTAAAATTGTTGTAATATTTTTTAAATGTTTGTAACTTATTTTTTTATTTTTTGTAACTTAGCTTTTTTTATTTTTTGTACTTTAGTTAGTTTATGTAATTGTATTTAATTGTAGTTATTTGTAGTTAATTTAATTAATGTAATGATAGTGTAGTGTTAGGTTTAATTGTAACTTAGGTTAGGATTTATTTTACAGGTAATTTTGTATTTCTTTTAGCTAGGTAGTTATTAAATAGTTAATAACTATTTAATAACTATTCTAACTAGCTAAAATAAATACAAAGTTACCTGTAAAATAAATATAAATCCTAAAATAGCTACAATGTAATTATTAATTACATTGTAGCTATCTTAGGGTTTATTTTACAGGTAAGTATTTAGTTTTAAATAGGAATAATTTATTAAAGTATAGTGTAGTGTTAGGTGTAATTGTAACTTAGGTTAGGATGTATTTTACAGGTAAATTTCAGTTTATTTTAGCTAGGTAAGCTATTAAATAGTTAATAACTATTTAATAGCTATTGTACCTAGTTAAAATAAATTGAAAGTTACCTGTAAAATAAAAAATAAATCCTAAAATAGCTACAATATAATTATTATTTATATTGTAGCTATATTAGGGTTTATTTTACAGGTAAGTATTTAGTTTTAAATAGGATTAATTTAGTTAATAATAGAAATATTATTTAGATTTATTTAATTAATATTTAAGTTAGGGGGGGTGTTAGGGTTAGTGTTAGACTTAGGTTTAGGGGTTAATAAATTTATTACAGTGGCGGCGGTGTAGGGGGGGCAGGATAGGGGTTAATAAATGTATTATAGGTGGCGACGGTGTAGGGGGGGCAGCTTAGGGGTTAATAAGTTTAATATAGGTTGCGGCAGGGTCCGGGAGCGGCGTTTAGGGGTTAATACATTTATAAGAGTTGCGGCGGGGTCTAGGAGCGGCGGTTTAGGTTGCGGCAGGGTCCGGGAGTGGCGGTTTAGGGGTTAAACTATTTATTTAGTTGCGGCAAGGTGCGGGATCAGCAAGTTACTAGGTATAATGTAGGTTGCGGCGGTGTCCGGGAGCGGCGGTTTAGGGGTTAATACATTTATAAGAGTTGCGGCGGGGTCTAGGAGCGGCGGTTTAGGGGTTAATAACTTTATTTAGTTGCGGGAGGCTCCGGGGGCGCCGGTATAGGGGGTAGAACAGTGTAGTTTAGTGTGGGTGCTTAGTGACAGGCTAGCAATAAAGCTGGGAAAAAGCTGAAGAGCAGCGAGATCGGATGAGTGATAACTATCACAGTCCGCTGCTCATCATCCCGTACTTGGTGCGCGGCTTTTTGACAGATTTATTGATAACTTAGGCGAATTTTTTCAGGTCCGCGGCGGCGATGGTAGGCGAGCTTAGGCGGGCGTATTGGGCCGGCGAAGGCAGGAAAGTTGACACGTTGATAACTACCCCCCATAGGCTGCAACACAAGCTTTTTAGCCTGACCGCAAAACTCGTTATGGCAGCGCTATGGAAGTCCCATGAAAAAACGTAATTTTTACGTGTGCCGTACTCACATTGTGGTACAGGCTAAAAGGCTTGCAGTACAGCTATACCGACAAGACTTGTAATGACTGCGGTCTTGTTTTAATGCTGAAATTGCCATTTTTTTCAGCGTTGTGGGGGCAGTTTAGGAGTTTATAGGTTAATTAGCTTTATTGCGATGTGTGGGTTGGCGGTTTAGGGGTTAATAGTGTAATTAGGTTTATTGCGAGGTTTGCGGTTTAGGAGTCAATAGGTTAATTAGGTTTATTGCGATGTGGGGGTTGGCGGTTTAGGGGTTAATTAGATACTTTGCGATGTGGGGTTGGTGGATTAGGGTTAATACATTTATTAGGCAGTTTGCGATGTGGGGGGATGGCAGTTTAGGGGTTAATACATTGATTAGGTAGATTGCGATGTGGGGGTTAGCTGATTAGGGGTTAATAGATTTTATTTAGTTATTGCGGTGGGGGATGGCGGTTGAAAGGAAGATATTGCGCATGCGTTAGGTGTTAGTTAGAACTTCCAGGGAGTTATGGTACTTATATATTCAACACAAGGCTTGCTGCGCCTGCCTCTGTGTGGCGAGGTGAAAATGAAGTAAAAATTCTCAATTTTCGTTGCATAAGTCCTTGCGCTAAATATGTGATACCGATTTACGACGCGGTTCTATGTTAGTTTATGGGAGTAAAATTAGCGGGCGACGGGTAAAATATGCGCGCCGCATTTATATGCGGCGCCATATATGTGATTGCAATACCAGACTAAAAACTGGCGACACCGGCTTTGGAGGTCGACGCTGCATATGTAATCTTGCCCCTAATCGTAGATTATGTTAAAAAAACACTTCATTTAATACAAAGTAACAATTGCAGACTTACAATAAAACACCTCACTTCAAGCAGAGAAACACTTATATAACACATCGCTATAGTACCAGGAATATAAGCAGCTGTCACCTGCTCAATCAAATTCCACAGGGTTGTCTTGTCAGTAAAAATGTTTGTTTCCAGGCTGACGTTTCTTAAAAACCCACAATAACTGGTATAGTCCAAACAGGCAATAAAAGTCTCCCCAACCAGATCTAGCCACAATGAGTATCGGTGCTGAGGATACTTATTTAGACACACATAATACAGCCCCTTGTCATATACCATATACTTTTTAACCCTTTATATTAATATTTGTTATCAGATAGTGTATATATGAGTGTGACACTTTATTTAAATGTATTTAGGTTGTGTTTGGTGCACATTTTTTTAACTCTTAAACTTCATGCAAAGGGGGAGATTTAATAAGCAGAGAATGCAGCTTTCTCTGCCCGATGTTTCCGACTCGCCATAAATATAAGTTAAGAAGCAGCGGTCATAAGATTGCTGCTTCTTAACTTGTCCACCACCGCTTAGATGGCAGACTGCAATCATTCCGATCAGATACGATCAGGATGAGTGACATCCCCCTGCTAGCATACGATTGGCCGCAAATGTGCAGGGGGCGGCATTGCACAAGCATATCTTTTGTTAGCGATGCAGGGCGGACATGATTCGCTATAGCGAATCATGTCCACCCGGGGTTTAATAAATTGACCCCTAGGTCTCCAATTGTGCAATCCCGGCATGCGTTACTTTTGTTTCTGCTTGAAAACTTGTGTTACACGTGCAAGTTACTGCGGGCGCCATATTGCTTATCTCGACTTGCACTAACAAGAGCACACCACTTGTAATCAGCCCACAGTAGAAACTGAAATAAACACTTTTATAATTTGATACAGTTTGGTGCAACAAAATTCTTCATACAAATCATCTTCATTCATTCAGTAGATCATAAAACTTTTAACAATGAACTCTCTGCAAATCAGTGAATTCTATTTCTTATTAAAGGCCCGGTAGGAGTAAAGATATTAAACTGTCAGATACATCACAATTATTAACTAAATCAGAGTACAAGAGCACAATATTAAGAGCAGGGAGAGCCTGAGAGATTGGAAAAAAATATGGGCAAACAAGAGAGATCCCTGAAAATAAGGGAGGGTTGGAAATCCTAGGTGTGTCTCAAATACTGCAATTGCACAGTTGGTGAAGAGATGTGATTAATATAAACCATCAGCAGAGGGCGCCAAAAGATAACCTGCTAACATAAAGTATTCTTGTCACATCCTTTAGATATGAATAGGAAGAAACAAAACGGGTTATGTGGCTGTGTGCGCTAAGAAGATAGTAAACACATAAACTACAATGTTTTCTATTTTTTTTAAAGACCTTAGTCATGCTTGAAAAGGACATTTCATAGAATAACAGAGGCACAGTATAAAGCCAGTTATGAAACGTTCTTGCTCAGTGACATGCCTAACATACTTTTACAAAGGTAAACACTTTTGACAGCACAATGATAAATACATACAAATCTGAGGAGCTGTGGAGCATAGAGTCACTTAAAACATTTGACTGAAAAGTTATTTTAAAAGGTGGCTTTTATTGAACACATAATTTCTATGCGTTTTAGCACATTTTCTTTGTTCTTTTTGGTATCCCTTGCTGAAAAGCAGGTAGGTAGGATCAGGAGTGTGCACGTGTCTAGAGCACTATTTATCAATGATATACATTGTGCAAATAATGTTCTCATCTAGTCCTCAAATGTGTACAACAATGTTAAAAGCAAATAGTACTCCAGACACGTGCACGCTACCTACCTAGGTATGCTCTACAACCAAGAATACCCTACTACTACCTCTAGGTTTTAGGTTTTATGCTGCACTAGGCACAGGGAATTCGGCTGCCCATCCCGCCACCAACATCACCACAAGTAGAGATTAGACACCCATTTTTAAAGCTTCTCTATATTAGCCAATGATAGTCAGGCAAAGCCATAAAGATTACACAGGACACACACAAAAATCCAGACATACCTATTAAGTGTCATGCTGGGAAGCTTTCTGTGAGTGGCAGCAGTTAGGGATAAATATAAGTGAGCTTCTGGACTGATCAACCAATCACTGTGCATCATATGGAGTTGAGGAACATGGCTCTAAATTCTATGGAAACACTCCAGCTTCTCTGTGAGGTGAGCAGTGAGAAGGATGCAACTGCCAGAGTAAAATAACAGGAACGGAGGCAAAATACATAGGGCCACATTACAAGGTGGGCATTTTTTTAAAGCTCCCGCGCTAAATCTGCAAGAAGTCAATAGAGCAAGAAAAGTGGGGGGGAAAAACCTAACACCCTACTCGCGCATAAACCCGATCGCATATTCTCAACCCGACATGAAAATATGAATATTTCACATTCCAATGTTCTTTGCATAGCAGAATATGTTTTATTTATTCATAAATACATATTTCTATATATATCTGATGGTATTTTGGTACAATATATATATATACCTATATATACACATGATTAAATATAGATAGCTACAGATATATATAGGAATATCTATTTATAAATACTTAGAACATATTCCTCTAAGTGCAGAACCTGTGAAATATTTACATTAAATACACACTTTATTAAAAATCAATATTGCATAATATGATTTTACATGTTTTCCTCTACTTGACTGCAAAGGGCTCCAATGCACTTATATATATATCCTATATAATAAAAGGCCAAGTGTGTTTGTCCGAATCTGTCATGCGCAGTAGAGACAGCACAAGGACAAACACACCTGGTCTTTGAGTCCCTAACTGAAGATCTGCGTCTCGGCAGAAGCAGGGATAGGCACAGACAAAGGCTGTGGCGGACATTTTCCAAATTACAGACCTTAGTGGAGGACACCAAGGTACATTTTAAATTAAAAACATTATTTTATAGTGCTTGGTGTTAATATACTGATGCAGATACCACTGATCCTATAACCAGCCCTCCTCTGGCTATACCCATGTGCCAGTGTAACTACTGTGTCATTATATAGCACTGGGTGTTATTATACTGATGCAGATACCACTGATCCTATAACCAGCCCTCCTCTGGCTATACCCATGTGCCAGTGTCACTACTGTGTCATTATATAGTGCTGGGTGTTATTATACTGATGCAGATACCACTGATCCTATAACCAGCCCTCCTCTAGCTATAGCCATGTGCCAGTGTCACTACTGTGTCATTATATAGTGCTGGGTGTTATACTGATGCAGATACCATTGCCCCTATAACCAACCCTTGTCTGGCTTTACGCATGTGCCAGTGTCACTACTGTGTCTTATTGTGTGTTATTATACAGATGCGGATACACATCCAGTATTTCACTCAGGCTTTAGTTATTCCATAACTTATCACGCAATATCGCTAGCATTCTCTTGACAAGCCTCTAAATTTATTCACACTACATATTTTTTTTTATTCCTATTATTCAATCAAAACATATACTAAGGTTGTGGTGGACACTGCAAGGGCTAGTCACGGACACCAGTGTCCGTGTACGGACATCTTGCCTATCCCTGGGCAGAAGTGGGCGTGGCCGGGCGTGGCCTGGCATGAATGGGCATGGTCAGACGTAAATGGCCGTTATGGGGCGTGGACGGGCGTGAAGGGGCGCGGCCGCGCGATAGAGACAGGCGAGAGAGATAGAGAGGGGGAGAGAGAGAGACAGCAAAAGACAGGGGGGAGAGAGACAGTAAAAGAGAAGGGGAGAGAGACAGCAAAACAGAGAAGGGGAGAGAGGCAGCAAAAGAGAGGGGGGAGAGAGACAGCAAAAGAGAGGGGGGAGAGAGACAGCAAAAGAGAGAGGGGGAGAGAGACAGCAAAAGAGAGAGGGGAGAGAGACAGCTAAAGAGAGAGGTGGAGAGAGACAGCAAAAGAGAGGGGGAGAGAGACAGCAAAAGAGAGAGGGGAGAGAGACAGCAAAAGAGAGAGGGTAGAGAAACAGCTAAAGAGAGAGGTGGAGAGAGACAGCAAAAGAGAGGGGGGATAGAGACAGCAAAAGAGAGAGGGGGAGAGAGACAGCAAATGAGAGGGGGAGAGAGCACAAAAGAGAGGGGGGAGAGAGAGCGCAAAAGAGAGGGGGGAAGAGAGAGCGCAAAAGAGAGGGGGAGAGAGAGCGCAAAAGAGAGGGGGAGAGAGCGCAAAAGAGAGGGGGGAAGAGAGAGCACAAAAGAGAGGGGGAAGAGAGAGCGCAAAAGAGGGGGGAGAGAGAGAGCACAAAAGAGAGGGGGAAGAGCGCAAAAGAGAGGGGGAGAGAGTGCAAAAGAGAGGGGGAGAGGGACAGCAAAAGAGAGACGGGGAGAGAGACAGCAAAAGAGGGGGGAGAGACAGCAAAAAAGAGGGGGGAGAGAGACAGCAAAAGAGGGGGTAGAGACAGCAAAAGAGAGGGGGGAGAGATACAGCAAAAGAGAGAGGGGAGAGAGACAGCAAAAGAGAGAGGTGGAGAGAGACAGCAAAAGAGAGGGGGGATAGAGACAGCAAAAGAGAGAGGGGGAGAGAGACAGCAAATGAGAGGGGGAGAGAACGCAAAAGAGACGGGGGAGAGAGAGCGCAAAAGAGAGGGGGGAAAGAGAGAGCACAAAAGAGAGGGGGGAAGAGAGCGCAAAAGAGGGGGGAGAGAGAGAGCGCAAAAGAGAGGGGGGAAGAGAGCAAAAGATAGGGGGGAGAGAATGCAAAAGAGAGGGGGGAGAGGGACAGCAAAAGAGAGACGGGGAGAGAGACAGCAAAAGAGGGGGGAGAGACAGCAAAAGAGAGGGGGGAGAGAGACAGCAAAAGAGGGGGGAGAGACAGCAAAAGAGAGGGGGGAGAGAGACAGCAAAAGAGAGGGGGAGAGAGACAGCAAAAGAGGGGGGGAGAGACAGCAAAAGAGAGGGGGAGAGAGACAGCAAAAGAGAGGGGGGAGAGAGACAGCAAAAGAGAGAGGGGGAGAGAGACAGCAAAAAGAGGGGGAGAGAACGCAAAAGAGAGGGGGAAGAGAGAGAGCGCAAAAGAGAGGGGGAGAGAGCGCAAAAGAGAGGGGGAGAGAGAGAGCACAAAAGAGAGGGGGAGAGAGAGAGCGCAAGAGAGGGGGAGAGAGCACAAAAGAGAGGGGGGAGAGAGAGAGCACAAAAGAGAGGGGGAGAGAGCGCAAAAGAGAGGGGGAAAGAGAGAGCGCAAAAGAGAGGGGGAGACAGAGCAAAAGAGAGGGGGAGAGAGCGCAAAAGAGAAGGGGAGAGAGAGCGCAAAAGAGAGGGGGAGAGAGAGAGCGCAAAAGAGAGGGGGGAGAGAGAGCGCAAAAGAGAGGGGGAGAGAGCATAAAAGAGAGGGGGAGAGAGAGAGCGCAAAAGAGGGGGGGAGAGAGAGAGAGCGCAAAAGAGGGGGGAGAGAGAGAGTGCAAAAGAGAGGGAGGAGAGAGAGAGCGCAAAAGAGAGGGGGGAGAGAGAGCGCAAAAGAGAGGGGGAGAGAGAGAGCGCAAAAGAGAGGGGGGAGAGAGAGGGCAAAAGAGAGGGGGGAGAGAGAGCGCAAAGGAGAGGGGGAGAGAGCTCAAAAGAGAGGGGGGAGAGAGAACGCAAAAGAGAGGGAGGGGAGAACGCAAAAGAGAGGGGGAGAGAGAGAGCGCAAAAGAGAGGGGGAGAGAGAGAGCGCAAAAGAGAGGGAGAGAGAGAGAGAGCGCAAAAGAGAGGGAGAGAGAGAGTGCAAAAGAGAGGGGGATAGAGCTCAAAAGAGAGGGGGAGAGAGAAAGCTCAAAAGAGAGGGGGACAGAGAGCGCAAAAGAGAGGGAGAGGGAGAGAGCGCAAGAGGTGGGACCGCTGTGCTGCAAAAAATGGGGGGAGAGAGACAGCAAAAGAGAGGGGGGAGAGAGACAGCAAAAGAGGGGGGAGAGACAGCAAAAGAGAGGGGGGAGAGACAGCGAAAGAGAGGGGGGATAGAGACAGCAAAAGAGAGAGGGGGAGAGAGACAGCAAAAGAGAGGGGGAGAGAGCGCAAAAGAGAGGGGGAGAGAGAGAGCACAAAAGAGGGGGAGAGAGCACAAAAGAGAGGGGGAGAGAGAGAGAGCGCAAAAGAGACGGGGAGAGAGCGCAAAAGAGAGGGGGAGAGAGAGCGCAAAAGAGAGGGGGAGAGAGAGAGAGCAAAAGAGAGGGGGAGAGAGCGCAAAAGAGAAGGGGAGAGAGCGCAAAAGAGAAGGGGAGAGAGAGAGCGCAAAAGAGAGGGGGAGAGAGAGAGCGCAAAAGAGGGGGGGGAGAGAGAGCGCAAAAGAGGGGGGAGAGAGAGAGTGCAAAAGAGAGGGAGGAGAGAGAGAGCGCAAAAGAGAGGGGGGAGAGAGAGCGCAAAAGAGAGGGGGGAGAGAGAGAGCGCAAAAGAGAGGGGGGAGAGAGAGCGCAAAAGAGAGGGGGGAGAGAGAGCGCAAAGGAGAGGGGGGAGAGAGCTCAAAAGAGAGGGGGGAGAGAGAACGCAAAAGAGAGGGGGGGAGAGAATGCAAAAGAGAGGGGGAGAGAGAGAGCGCAAAAGAGAGGGGGAGAGAGAGAGCGCAAAAGAGAGGGAGAGAGAGAGTGCAAAAGAGAGGGGGATAGAGCTCAAAAGAGAGGGGGAGAGAGAAAGCTCAAAAGAGAGGGGGACAGAGAGAGCAAAAGAGAGGGAGAGGGAGAGAGCGCAAGAGGTGGGACCGCTGTGCTGCAAAAAATGGGGGGATAGAGACAGCAATAGAGAGGGGGGGAGAGACAGCAAAAGAGGGGGGGAGAGACAGCAAAAGAGAGGGGGGAGAGACAGCGAAAGAGAGGGGGGATAGAGACAGCAAAAGAGAGAGGGGGAGAGAGACAGCAAAAGAGAGGAGGAGAGAGCGCAAAAGAGAGGGGGGAGAGAGAGAGCGCAAAAGAGAAGGGGAGAGAGCACAAAAGAGAGGGGGAGAGAGAGCGCAAAAGAGGGGGAGAGAGAGAGCGCAAAAGAGAGGGGGAGAGATACAGCAAAAGAGAGAGGGGAGAGAGACAGCAAAAGAGAGAGGTGGAGAGAGACAGCAAAAGAGAGGGGGGATAGAGACAGCAAAAGAGAGAGGGGGAGAAAGCGCAAAAGAGAGGGGGAGAGAGCGCAAAAGAGAGGGGGAGAGAGCGCAAAAGAGAGGGGGAGAGAGCGCAAAAGAGAGGGGGGGAAAAAGAGAGAGCGCAAAAGAGAGGGGGGAAAGAGAGAGCGCAAAAGAGAGGGGGGAAGAGAGCGCAAAAGAGGGGGGAGAGAGAGAGCACAAAAGAGAGGGGGAGAGAGAGAGCGCAAAAGAGAGGGGAGAGAGAGAGCGCAAAAGAGAGGGGGAGAGAGAGAGCGCAAAAGAGGGGGAGAGAGAAAGCGCAAAAGAGAGGGGGGAGAGAGAGCACAAAAGAGAGGGGGAGAGAGAGCGCGCAAAAGAGAGGGGGAGAGAGAGAGCGCAAAAGAGAGGGGGAGAGAGAGAGCGCAAAAGAGAGGGGGAGAGAGAGCGCAAAAGAGAGGGGGAGAGAGAGCGCAAAAGAGAGGGGGAGAGAGAGAGCGCAAAAGAGAGGGGGAGAGAGGGAGCGCAAAAGAGAGGGGGAGAGAGAAAGCGCAAAAGAGAGGGGGGAGAGAGAGAGTGCAAAAGAGTGGGGGGAGAGAGAGAGCTCAAAAGACATGGGGAAAGAGCTCTAAAGAGAGGGGGAGAGAGAACGCAAAAGAGAGAGGGAGAGAGAGAGCGCAAAAGTGAGAGGGAGAGAGAGAGAGCGCAAAAGAGAGAGGGAGAGAGAGAGAACGCAAAAGAGAGGGGGGAGAGAGAGAGCTCAAAAGAGAGGGGGGAGAGAGAAAGCTCAAAAGAGAGGGGGACAGAGAGAGCAAAAGAGGGGGGAGAGAGCGCAAAAGAGAGGGGGGAGAGAGAGAGCACAAAATAGAGGGGGAGAGAGCGCAAAAGAGAGGGAGAGAGAGAGCGCAAAAGAAGGGGGAGAGAGAGCACAAAAGAGAGGGGGGAAAGAGAGCGCAAAAGAGAAGGGGGGAGAGAGAGCGCAAACGAGAGGGGGAGAGAGAGAGCGCAAAAGAGAGGGGAGAGAGAGAGCGCAAAAGAGAGAGGGAGAGAGAGATAGCGCAAAAGAGAGGGGGGAGAGAGAGAGCTCAAAAGAGAGGGGGAGAGAGAAAGCTCAAAAGAGAGGGGGACAGAGAGAGCAAAATAGAGGGAGAGGGAGAGAGCAAAAGAGAGGGGGGAGAGAGACAGCAAAAGAGGCGGGGAGAGACAGCAAAAGAGAGGGGGAGAGAGACAGCAAAAGAGAGGGGGATAGACAGCAAAAGAGAGGGGGAGAGAGACAGCAAAAGAGAGGGGGAGAGAGCGCAAAAGAGATGGGGGAGAGAGAGAGCACAAAAGAGAGGGGGAGAGAGCGCAAAAGAGAGGGGGAGAGAGAGAGCGCAAAAGAGGGGGAGAGAGAGCGCAAAAGAGAGGGGGGAAAGAGAGCGCAAAAGAGAAGGGGGGAGAGAGAGCGCAAAAGAGAGGGGGAGAGAGAGCGCAAAAGAGAGGGGGAGAGAGAGAGCGCAAAAGAGAGTGGGGAGAGAGAGAGCGCAAAAGAGAGGTGGAGAGAGAGAGCGCAAAAGAGAGGGGGAGAGAGAGAGTGCAAAAGAAAGGGGAGAGAGAGAGCGCAAAAAAGGGGGGAGAGAGAGCGCAAAAGAGAGGGGGGAGAGAGAGAGTGCAAAAGAGAGTGGGGGGAGAGAGAGCGCAAAAGAGAGGGAGGAGAGAGAGCGCAAAAGAGTGGGGGGAGAGAGAGAGCTCAAAAGAGATGGGGAAAGAGCTCAAAAGAGAGGGGGAGAGAGAACGCAAAAGAGAGGGGGAGAGAGAGAGCGCAAAAGAGAGGGGGAGAGAGAGAGCGCAAAAGAGAGGGGGGAGAGAGAGAGCGCAAAAGAGAGGGGGAGAGAGAGCGCAAAAGAGAGGGGGAGAGAGCGCAAAAGAGAGGGGGGGAGAGAGCGCAAAAGAGAGGGGGGAGAGAGAGCACAAAAGAGAGGGGGGAGAGAGAGAGCGCAAAAGAGAGGGGGGAGAGAGAGCACAAAAGAGAGGGGGGAGAGAGAGAGCGCAAAAGAGAGGGGGGAGAGAGAGCGCAAAAGAGAGGGGGGAGAGAGAGAGCGCAAAAGAGAGGGGGAGAGAGAGAGCGCAAAAGAGAGGGGGGGAGAGAGCGCAAAAGAGTGGGGGGAGAGAGAGAGCTCAAAAGAGATGGGGAAAGAGCTCTAAAGAGAGGGGGAGAGAGAACGCAAAAGAGAGAGGGAGAGCGCAAAAGTGAGAGGGAGAGAGAGAGAGCGCAAAAGAGAGGGGGAGAGAGAGAGCTCAAAAGAGAGGGGGGAGAGAGAAAGCTCAAAAGAGAGGGGAACAGAGAGTGCAACAGAGAGGGAGAGGGAGAGAGCGCAAGAGGTGGGACCGCTGTGCTGCAAAAAATGGCCCGTGTGAACGGGCTTTAGGACTAGTGTATATATATATATATATATATATATATATATATATGTATATATGTCTAAATATGTATATGTATATATATATATATATATATATATTGTGTGTATATAGATAGATAGATAAATAAATAGATAGATAGACAAATAGATAGATAGATATGTGTGTGTGTTTACATATGTATGTGTTTATATGTGTATATATGTTTGTAAATATATATATATATATATATATATATATATATATACACAGGTGAGTGAGAGTTCAAGGACTAAAGAGGTAAGGTCTATGCAGGAACACACAGGAAACACTGTGCCGGCGCCTCTCCCGGCACAAACCCAGACTTGCAGACCAGGCTGCCCGTTCCAGGTATATAATAAGCAAAAAACTTTCCTTATAGATTGCTCCCAGACCAGAAATAATCACTGTTTAAGGCACAACACAGACACATGAATCAAGGTAAAGCAAATTGATCATACCTTTATTTTGGCATGTTGGACAAACACTCGACAAATGTAAGCGGTGTGACTACCAGGAGACACAGGTGTGTGGAGTGTGACGTCATCTGACGCGTTTCACGCCCTTCTGGCACTTTGTCAAAGATATGGAGGTGTGTGTAGTGAGCATACTTTATGTGAAAGAAAACTCCTCCTTTTGTGATGTCATAGTAGCAAATTGTGTAATCAAAATAATTAGTACCTATATGTGATAAAGTGTATTAGAAAGTGTTGATAAGTGTATATTTTAATTGAAATTTGTTACGTGTATTAATTTAAAGTGAGTCGCTATTTAAAAAAAAAATTTATTTTTATTTTTATTAAAAGATACTAACTTATGATACTATACGGCTCATACATATTGCTGACCAATAGCAAAGAACAAAAGAATTCCTATAGTTGCATTGTACTGTATTTCTTCTACTGAAATTTTGCAACATTACTGTTTTTTAGTTATTCTTATGATTTGTTGATATATGTTTTGTTCTTTTGTTTCTAAAAGTTTTGATACTTTTATTCATATACACATTCAGAACCTTGCGGTTTTCCTTTTGTCTGAAATCATGTCAGTCTTCTTATTAACCCTCTGTCACTGTTTGGAATTAGTACGTTATATGTATCTCTACTTATTAAGAGTTTATCTTCTTACATAGCGGGGGTTAACTAGATATATTAGAGCCGATAGTTCATATCAACACTAAAATATTACAATACTAGAATTTGTATACTTAGTGTGAATAAACAGTTTTTGAACTTTACACCTGATATTATAATTTGTCAATTTAAATAATTATATATCGTTCATTGTTAGTAAAACCATTTTGGCTTTTGTTTCACTACTTGAATATAGAAACCTGCATATTATTTATTGGAATATATAGTGATGTTTTTTTATTATTATTATTATTTTATATTTATTGGGGCTTTCAAGGCTTAAACACATAATAAAATAGAGATGATGGGACCGGTGTTTGGGAAGTAAACAAATATTCTTAAACTAGTTTGGTTCTGTTGTAGTTATCGAAATTTTGATTTTTAGTTATTGTTTAATTTAATTTTTGCATGTTAGTGCTTTAATTCCCTTGATACAAATCAAGGTCCCATCTGGAGTTTATTCCTTTTGGCTCTTTAGTTGCTAGTTTAAATATCCACTTTGCCTCTCTATCCAATAGTTTCCTGAATCTATCTCCTCCTCTCTTATTTGCTGGAATAAAATCAATGGCTTGGAATTTAAAGGCTGTTTTGCTTTCTTCAATGGTTATTCTATGATTGGCATAGTGTTTAGCTACTGGTGTTTTGGGTGGATCCTTTTCTAATGATGTCAAATGCTCACGTATTCTATCCTTCAGAAAACGACTAGTACAGCCTGTGTATTGTTGCCCACAGATTTGGCAAGCTATTAAATACACCACATATTTCGAACAGCAATCTAGTCTGTATTTGATATTGTAGATGCTATTATTTGCTGATGATGTAAAAGTATTTGCAAGGTGACAGTGTTGGCATACATTGCAAGGGTGCTTACCACACTTAAAAAAACCTTTTTTGGAAAGCCATGTTTCTTTGGACTTTATAGTAGAATTATTGTAAACATATTGGACAACTTTACTTCCAATTGTTGGTGCTTTCCTGGATACAAATTTAACCCCATTACCTAGGCATTTGTCTATTTTTTCATCAAGTCTAAGAATTTTTAGATTATTATTGACTATATTTTTGATCTGATTAAATTGTTTGCTATATTGTGTGACACAAAGTATGGTGTCACTTTTCCAATTTTTGGATACTTTGGATGCCTCATCGGTTTTATTAATTAGATCTTTTCTCTTAATTTTTGCTATTTCAGCTCTAGCTTTGGTGAGTTTGTTTCTATCGTATCCCCTATTGGTAAGCCTGTGAACTAGGTTTAATGAGTGATCTAGATAGTCACTATCATTGGTGCATATCCTCCAAATTCTTTTTAGTTGTCCCTTAGGAATGGATTTAGTCGTGTGGGCTGGGTGACACGAATCTGCCCTCAAAATTGTATTTCCTGAAATTTCTTTTCTATATAGTTCAGTAACTATTTTATGCTCTTCTACCTTTAGTTGGATATCTAAATAGGTTGCTTTATATTTATCAGTTTGAAATGTGAAACTTAGGTTTAAATCGTTAGTATTTAAGTACTTCACAAATTCTTTGCATTGTTCACTGTTCCCACGCCAGATAAATAGAAGATCATCTATGTATCTGGCGTAGAAATCAATGTGACACCCATATACGTTATCTTGTCCAAAAATATAAGTAGCTTCAAACCAGCCTAAAAACAAGTTGGCATACGAGGGGGCAAATTTTGCCCCCATCGCAGTGCCACATGTTTGCAAATATAACTTGGAATCAAATATGAAAAAATTGTGTGTTAACAAAAAGTTTACAGCCTCCACAATAAATTCAATTAGATCTGATGAAAACGTGCTTTTCAATAAAAGATGGTATTGGATTGCTTTCAACCCTAGTTCGTGCGGTATGCACGAATAAAGGGAGGAGACATCTACAGTGAGCCACATATTATTGTCATTCCAAGTTCTATCTTCTAGTTTTTGTAGTACATGGGTAGTATCTTTAGTATACCCTGGTAATGTGTGTACAAAGGGCTGTAATATGTTATCTATCCATTCTCCTAGATTTTCTCCTAGGGACCCCACCCCAGATACTATGGGTCTGCCTGGTGGTGAGGATGGGTGTTTATGGATTTTAGGTACAATTCTGAAGTTGGCAATAGTGGGGGTAGGGTTGTACAGATATTCACACAGTTTCTGATCTAGAATGCCCAAATGTTTACCCCAGTCTAGAAGTTTGCCCAATTGTTCTAGATATTTGGTAGTGGGGTCACTATTAAGCAGAGTGTATGTATTAGTGTCATTTAACTGTTTTATTGCTTCTGCATAGTAATCTTTTTTATCCTGTATAACAATGGATCCACCCTTGTCAGCTGGGGTAATTGTAATAAACTCATTGTTTTGTACATTTTTAAGAGCTAATTGTTGTTGTCTTGTTAGGTTTGTTCTATTTTTGCATTTAATACTTTGTTGGGCTTTAGTTTTTTCATATAGATCTACCAATTCTTTCTGTGTTTTCTCTTGAAACATATCTATGTATTGGTTCCTAGATTGTATAGGATAAAATGTGCTTCTAGATCTTAGTGTTTTGTTATATTTCTTGTGTGTTTGTGTATGTTCAACCTCCCTTGTTGACTCAGCTGCCATTGCCTCTAGCATATTAGCTGTTTGTAAATCTACAATAGAAAAATCATCTAGATTACAGATGCTAGGCTTTGTCAGCTGAGCAAGTGGTTCATTTGTTAAATGACTACTTCTAGAGTTATCTACTTTGTTAGTTTTTTCATTTTTATCAAAATGACATTTCAAAACAATTTTTCTAACTAGACTGTTAATATCAGTAATAGTACGGAATAAATCAAAGTCCGTAGTAGGAGCAAAACCCAGTCCTTTTTCCAGGACTTGTTGTTCAGGCCTTGTTAGACAATATGAAGATAGATTTACTACTGTCCGTATCTGGTTGACATCTTTTTCTTTACTTGTTGAGTTGGTTTGATGCACTTTTTTGGAACCTGGGTATTTTCTTCTTCATTTTGTGAATTTTTGGCTTCACTTCGTTGTTTTGTCTTGGGTCTTGCTCCTAAGTCCTTTCGTTCTGTTTGCTGTTCTTCATTTTCAGAGCTGGTTGAGCTTTCCGGTGACCCTTCTTTTGGGGTAGAAGTTGTATCGCTATGGATAGAAAAATTTGAGTCCGAAAAACTTCTTCTTCTTCTTGTATCCTTATTTGAAGAATTTTCTTGTCGTTGTCCTTTATGTTTGTTTTTATTTTTGATTTTTTGTTGCTGTTTATTTTTATTTTTATTTTTGTTCTTGGTATAGCTTGCATGTCCATTCTGTGCCCCTTGTGTAGTTGCATTCCAATTGTATACTTTGTTCATGGAATAGTCCAATTCATCTCTCAGCATCTTGTTGTCTTTTCTGGATACTAGGTTTTGTTCAACCTCATCAAGGTGCTGTTTGAGTTCTGTATCAAACGTTGCATATTTCTGATGTTGGATAAGTGGTTGTAGCTTTTTCTGTAATTCTTTGATTTCCAAAAGAATTTTCTCTCTTTTCTCTGTTCTATTAGCTTTGAGTTTAGTCATCAGTTTGAGGGAACATTCACTCAGCGTTTTAAGCCAGTCGTCCAAAAATTCCTTTTCTTCCTCTTTGTCCACATTTGGGAATTTTTTCAAGCGTAGCCCTCGTGGTATTATAGATGTTTGTATATACTTGTCAAGATAAATTAATTCATACCAGAGTTTGAGTTCCTTAACTCTCAGGTTTTCCATTGTGAGAAACAAATAGCGTAGTTCATTAGATTGTACTTGATCAGGTGTAAACTCCTCCCTGCGCTCCTGGTAAGTCATTTTTCTATTAAAGATGTCCTCCAGTGCTGTGGATTGTGCCATTTTGCGTGTTTTTATTATTATTTGAATTCAAGCAAGGGTGTTTCAAAATTGCAATTAATACAGAGACAGTTGATTATAGCAGTCCAATAGCCACTGATATACGTGATGTGCGGCTGTTGCGTGTTCAGGTTATATAGTAGTATTATTTCACCACATTACATTCTTTATCTGAACAATTGCATTTGACTGTTTCTGTGTATTTGAATTGCCACAGTTAATCCCCGCTTGTCCCAAGTATTTACTTGTCTCCGTTCCTTAGTACTCTCTGAGACACTTGAAATGTTCATATACACAGGTGAGTGAGAGTTCAAGGACTAAAGAGGTAAGGTCTATGCAGGAACACACAGGAAACACTGTGCCGGCGCCTCTCCCGGCACAAACCCAGACTTGCAGACCAGGCTGCCCGTTCCAGGTATATAATAAGCAAAAAACTTTCCTTATAGATTGCTCCCAGACCAGAAATAATCACTGTTTAAGGCACAACACAGACACATGAATCAAGGTAAAGCAAATTGATCATACCTTTATTTTGGCATGTTGGACAAACACTCGACAAATGTAAGCGGTGTGACTACCAGGAGACACAGGTGTGTGGAGTGTGACGTCATCTGACGCGTTTCACGCCCTTCTGGCGCTTTGTCAAAGATATGGAGGTGTGTGTAGTGAGCATACTTTATGTGAAAGAAAACTCCTCCTTTTGTGATGTCATAGTAGCAAACTGTGTAATCAAAATAATTAGTACCTATATGTGATAAAGTGTATTAGAAAGTGTTGATAAGTGTATATTTTAATTGAAATTTGTTACGTGTATTAATTTAAAGTGAGTCGCTATTTAAAAAAAAAATTTATTTTTATTTTTATTAAAAGATACTAACTTATGATACTATACGGCTCATACATATTGCTGACCAATAGCAAAGAACAAAAGAATTCCTATAGTTGCATTGTACTGTATTTCTTCTACTGAAATTTTGCAACAATTTAATCAGATCAAAAATATAGTCAATAATAATCTAAAAATTCTTAGACTTGATGAAAAAATAGACAAATGCCTAGGTAATGGGGTTAAATTTGTATCCAGGAAAGCACCAACAATTGGAAGTAAAGTTGTCCAATATGTTTACAATAATTCTACTATAAAGTCCAAAGAAACATGGCTTTCCAAAAAAGGTTTTTTTAAGTGTGGTAAGCACCCTTGCAATGTATGCCAACACTGTCACCTTGCAAATACTTTTACATCATCAGCAAATAATAGCATCTACAATATCAAATACAGACTAGATTGCTGTTCGAAATATGTGGTGTATTTAATAACTTGCCAAATCTGTGGGCAACAATACACAGGCTGTACTAGTCGTTTTCTGAAGGATAGAATACGTGAGCATTTGACATCATTAGAAAAGGATCCACCCAAAACACCAGTAGCTAAACACTATGCCAATCATAGAATAACCATTGAAGAAAGCAAAACAGCCTTTAAATTCCAAGCCATTGATTTTATTCCAGCAAATAAGAGAGGAGGAGATAGATTCAGGAAACTATTGGATAGAGAGGCAAAGTGGATATTTAAACTAGCAACTAAAGAGCCAAAAGGAATAAACTCCAGATGGGACCTTGATTTGTATCAAGGGAATTAAAGCACTAACATGCAAAAATTAAATTAAACAATAACTAAAAATCAAAATTTCGATAACTACAACAGAACCAAACTAGTTTAAGAATATTTGTTTACTTCCCAAACACCGGTCCCATCATCTCTATTTTATTATGTGTTTAAGCCTTGAAAGCCCCAATAAATATAAAATAATAATAATAATAAAAAAACATCACTATTTATTCCAATAAATAATATGCAGGTTTCTATATTCAAGTAGTGAAACAAAAGCCAAAATGGTTTTACTAACAATGAACGATATATAATTATTTAAATTGACAAATTATAATATCAGGTGTAAAGTTCAAAAACTGTTTATTCACACTAAGTATACAAATTCTAGTATTGTAATATTTTAGTGTTGATATGAACTATCGGCTCTAATATATCTAGTTAACCCCCGCTATGTAAGAAGATAAACTCTTAAAAAGTAGAGATACATATAACGTACTAATTCCAAACAGTGACAGAGGGTTAATAAGAAGACTGACATGATTTCAGACAAAAGGAAAACCGCAAGGTTCTGAATGTGTATATGAATAAAAGTATCAAAACTTTTAGAAACAAAAGAACAAAACATATATCAACAAATCATAAGAATAACTAAAAAACAGTAATGTTGCAAAATTTCAGTAGAAGAAATACAGTACAATGCAACTATAGGAATTCTTTTGTTCTTTGCTATTGGTCAGCAATATGTATGAGCCGTATAGTATCATAAGTTAGTATCTTTTAATAAAAATAAAAATACATTTTTTTTTTAAATAGCGACTCACTTTAAATTAATACACGTAACAAATTTCA
Organism: Bombina bombina; assembly: GCF_027579735.1. Classification (NCBI taxonomy): domain Eukaryota; kingdom Metazoa; phylum Chordata; class Amphibia; order Anura; family Bombinatoridae; genus Bombina; species Bombina bombina. The sequence goes on along the minus strand of NC_069501.1, from coordinate 560,341,629 downwards.
ATTAAAATATACACTTATCAACACTTTCTAATACACTTTATCACATATAGGTACTAATTATTTTGATTACACAGTTTGCTACTATGACATCACAAAAGGAGGAGTTTTCTTTCACATAAAGTATGCTCACTACACACACCTCCATATCTTTGACAAAGCGCCAGAAGGGCGTGAAACGCGTCAGATGACGTCACACTCCACACACCTGTGTCTCCTGGTAGTCACACCGCTTACATTTGTCGAGTGTTTGTCCAACATGCCAAAATAAAGGTATGATCAATTTGCTTTACCTTGATTCATGTGTCTGTGTTGTGCCTTAAACAGTGATTATTTCTGGTCTGGGAGCAATCTATAAGGAAAGTTTTTTGCTTATATATATATATATATATATATATATATACACACACATAAAGACATAAATACATATGTACACACACACACACATATAAAGACATAAATACATATGTGCACACATATACATGTGTATCTCTATGTTAAAGCCCTTTGCATACCTTTCGTTTTCTAACACCTGAGACCTAATATCTTTGAGCCCTTATAACTTTACTATAAAACATTTTTTTAAATAATTGTTATTATGAGTGTAAGTTTTGTGACACTTTTTTGTTTCACAAAACAGTTAAACAGAGCTCTGAGGTTGCGGAAATAATTCTAGTGTAAATCGCGATTGTGCTCAAGTGATCGCGTTTACTTTCAACTTTTAATACGAGCTCTAAACCAGACACCCACAAACCCCTGCGATAAACCCCTTTTCGCTGGCACATAACTGTTAACGCGCCACTTGTAATCTGGCCCATAATATGTACAATGAAGCATTTATGAGGAATTAAATATTGAATATAATACATTAACAACTTATTTGCTGCAATTGTTTTTAATTGCCAAACTTCACCAACCACGTGCCTTATTTGGAGAAACCAATACCGACTTGTTATTGGAGTAGATACAGCTAGTGACTGGCAATATGTTATCAAAATTACCATTGCTCTGCAGTTCTTTATCAGGATATCTAGCAGGGTTAGGCTTGTCAATCTTGTCATGGGCCTTTCTGGTCTGTTGTCATTATAGGAAAGCTATTCATTTTCAGACTTAAATTACAGGAAAAAGGGGCAAAATAAATGATTAAAGTATATCATAAAGTTGTTTTATTACTTATAACTAGTAAATTGTTATATTAAACTGACCCTTTAAGGCTAAACACTTCTAAGACGGACTCTTAAAAAGAATAGTCATGCAGTTGTTTGTTCTATGTTATATGCTTAGTAATGGCAAGAAGCGGAGGATGGCAGCTGAGCCGCTCATTAGATTACAAGAGCAATCACATGCTGCTTATAAGTATTGTTAAGTGACGTGCAGCCCTTGTATAAGTGCTGCAAAATTACAGCACAGCAATGACTAAAGACTAAACAAAAGCATTGAAGGGTCAAATTGTTACAGGGCCAAAATATGAACATTACAGAAGAATGCAGGAAATTATGTGGGGGCTTTGTACAAAAATAAAAATATTCCAACTATAATGATATCCGTTTTAGAATTCTAAAGCATGTATGTAGCATGTATGTAGCATGTATGTAGCACGTATGTAGCACGTATGTAGCATGTACGTAGCACGTATGTAGCATGTATGTAGCATGTATGTAGCACGTATGTAGCATGTACGTAGCACGTATGTAGCATGTATGTAGCATGTATGTAGCACATATGTAGCATGTACGTAGCATGTACGTAGCACGTATGTAGCATGTATGTAGCATGTATGTAGCATGTACGTAGCATGTATGTAGCATGTATGTAGCATGTATGTAGCACGTATGTAGCACGTATGTAGCATGTATGTAGCATGTACGTAGCATGTATGTAGCACGTATGTAGCATGTATGTAGCATGTATGTAGCATGTACGTAGCATGTATGTAGCACGTATGTAGCATGTATGTAGCATGTATGTAGCATGTACGTAGCATGTACGTGGCATGTATGTAGCACGTATGTAGCATGTACGTAGCACGTATGTAGCATGTATGTAGCATGTATGTAGCACATATGTAGCATGTACGTAGCATGTACGTAGCACGTATGTAGCATGTATGTAGCATGTATGTAGCATGTACGTAGCATGTATGTAGCATGTATGTAGCATGTATGTAGCACGTATGTAGCATGTATGTAGCACATATGTAGCATGTATGTAGCATGTACGTAGCACGTATGTAGCATGTATGTAGCATGTATGTAGCACGTATGTAGCATGTATGTAGCATGTATGTAGCATGTACGTAGCATGTATGTAGCACGTATGTAGCATGTACGTAGCACGTATGTAGCATGTATGTAGCATGTATGTAGCACATATGTAGCATGTACGTAGCATGTACGTAGCACGTATGTAGCATGTACGTAGCATGTATGTAGCACGTATGTAGCATGTATGTAGCATGTATGTAGCATGTACGTAGCATGTATGTAGCACGTATGTAGCATGTACGTAGCATGTACGTAACACGTATGTAGCATGTATGTAGCACGTAGGTAGCATGTACGTAGCATGTACATAGCACGTATGTAGCATGTATGTAGCATGTATGTAGCACTTATGTAGCATGTATGTAGCATGTACGTAGCATGTATGTAGCACGTATGTAGCATGTATGTAGCATGTACGTAGCATGTATGTAGAACACATGTAGCATGTATGTATCATGTATGTAGCACGTATGTAGCATGTATGTAGCATGTATGTAGCACATATGTAGCACGTATGTAGCATGTATGTAGCATGTATGTAGCATGTACGTAGCATGTATGTAGCACGTATGTAGCATGTATAAGAAGGCGGCCGCTCGTGGCATTCGCCTCTTTTTGGAGCTAGATTTCTTCTTGTGAAACTAACACATTAACATCTACATTTGCACAGACTTTTGGTGTTGCATTTTAACAAGAAGAAATCCGGCTCCAAAAAGAGCCAAACGCCGTGAGTGGCCATTTTCATCTGCATTAAGCAGTGAACGAAACTGCCGAATGCACATGCCTAATAAATTGTTAAACATGCTACATACATGCTTGTACTTGTGTTTTTAGAACAGGATTACCTCACAAATTTCAGACCTAAACCCTAAACACAAGGATTTACCATCACTAAAAATAAAGGCGACCTTCATTCATCAAATTTAAAAAAAAATGACTAAAAAGGTACCTTTATTTCACCGCAGCTTCAGTGATAAGCCTAGCTGCTCTGGCGGCCCACGGCACTGCATATTTTTTTAATGAGATGACGTTCACACCTCTTAGCTAATAGCCGTGCGTACCTACAGCATAACGCTGATCGGCCTGTATGGCTATTGGCTAAGAGGTGGAAACGTCACCTCATTGAAAAAATGAGCAGTGCCGCGGGCCGCCAGAGCAACTTAGCTAAGCAGTGAAGCCGCAGTGAAATAAAGGCACCTTTTAAACAGCTTTTTTTAAACTGATGAAGGTGGCTTTTATTTGTAGTGATAGTAAATTCTAGCATTTTTGAAACACTAGGATTTAACATCACTTTGAATTACATGGAATAGAGGGAAAGTAAGCAATGAAAAGTATATTGCAAAGTTGTTGTACTATGTATAATTAAAGGGACACTGAAACCAAATTTTTTCTTTCATGATTCGGATAGAGCATGCAATTTTAAGCAACTTTCTAATTTACTCCTATTATCAATTTTTCTTCGTTCTCTTGCTATCTTTATTTGAAAAATAATGCATCTACGTTTGTTCACCCAGGTTGTTTACCAAAAATGGGCCAGCATCTAAACTTACATTCTTGCATTTCAAATAAAGATAGCAAGAAAAAGAAGAAAAATTGATAATAGGAGTAAATTAGAAAGTTGCTTAAAATGTCATGCTCTATCTGAATCGCGAAAGGAAAAAATTTGGGTTCAGTGTCCCTTTAAACATTTTCTATTACGGTCTTAAAAACAGGATACATAAGTGTGGAAAGTTAGTTGAATATTGAATATAACTTTGAAAAAATGGGAAAAAATGTGGGTCAAGGAAATATATTTAGTGTAAAGAATTCAGGACAAATGGAAGTAATATAATGTAATACTGGTTGCTATAAAATAAAACAGGTTATCATAGTTATGAGATAATATTTCCACTTGTTATGAAGAAGGTAAATATAGAACTAATTATAATTTGCATTCTTTACCCTCTGGGCTAAAGCTAATTGGAAGCTAGTATCAAGGTTGAGATGATTTTCCCAATAGAATATAATTACCTTTCCTCTAATAACAGAAAATATTATTAGACTGTGGAAAGCTAGGTAATTCCTGTACAAGATATAACCATTTAGTCTTTTGCAAAAATATTGCTAATAAGGTTGCCAATACAATTATCTAAATATAAGTATATTCATAAAGCAACTCTCTGAATCTTCTCTTACACATATGCGTGACATATATATATATATATATATATATATATATATATATACAAAACTCCCAATATTTGTGGCCAGGTATCCAGGTCTCGGGAGGTTGAGAGGGCCCAGTAGCTGTTTTGGGGGTGGGAATATGTTGGGAGGGGGGGCGTGCGAGGATAGTGAAATCATGGGTATGTCTGGTTGTTCCATGGGCGGAGCTAATGGAAATCCTGCAAATCAGGAGATAGGGCTGTCTGAGAGGAAAAGTGAATTCACCCTCCTTAGGTTAACTACCTGGGTGCTAACTTGCAAGTAATAATTACATTAAAATAAAAGCAGGATTTTAGTGAAAAGCAGAGTCAAAAATTAATTAAAGGGATATGAAACACAAAATGTTTTCTTTTCATTAACATATAAATATATATGTATATTGTTAAATACATATATACCGGTATTTCAAATTTGCTGCCATTGATGCGCTAATTACACACTTCGCTGCGTGTGGTTCTCATACCGTGTCTGGCGGTATGAGAACGTGGCTCCCATTGGAGGCTATGGAAGGGCGCTCCCATAAGCGCAATGCTTCCTAACAATGCAATCAACTTGTAATACCAGTGAAATTTAGTGCCAGGGCCATTTCTAGGGGCGGGCAGACCGGGCAGTGGCCCGGAGGAACATTAGGGAGCAGTGGGGAGCACTTTACAAAAAAAAAATTCTTGTTATTGTGTTAAAGTGGCAGTGCTTGCTTGATAAACTACTGGTATAGCAAATGTTAAAATACACAGATCACAAGAATATATATTGCATACAGTGTATATATATATATATATATATATATATATATATATATATATATATATACAAAATAAACAGATAGAGTCCAGCACTTATTGAATTGCTTTAACCTGGCTGTGTGCTCGTTACAATGGGCTATCAGCAAAAACCCAAACAGATACAGTCCATATGTAGAAAGTAACAGCACCACTGCATCAATTTTCTTAAAGGTGAATTATTTCTTTATTGGAGATATCACAACAATAAAACAGTGACGTTTCGGACCTACATGGTCCTTAATTGATGCAGTGGTGCTGTTACTTTCTACATATGGACTATATATATATATATATATATATATATATATATATATATATATAATTTTTTTATTATTTTTTTTTTAAAGGAAGCTGTTATGTTAATTGGCTGCATTGGATGTCAATCATACTAATGAAGCAACAAGATCACAAAGGGGGCGTGTTAAGACCGGATAACTACTTAGAGCTAAAACTGAAAGTAAAAATGAGAGGAATCACCCTGAGGAAAGCAGTCTCCTATCTGTGTCACTAAAGAGGTGATATTTTATGCATATGACAAATTATACATGGTCTTTACATAATGATATGTACATATTTTTTGTTTTACTGAGCTAATTAACAAAGGTGCTTTACAAAACTTGGGTTTCCACATACTAAGGAACAGGTTTTCTGTTAAGGACTGTTAACAAAAAAAAAATCTTTTTGACATTATGCTTTTTTTTTTGTATTTATTTACTTATTGTTTAATGATGGGTGTGTGTATGTGTCATTTACTCCATAATGACAATGGCAAGTTTTCACAAACTCACATGTGAGTGCTTGTGTCTGCTATTACTGCCTGAGTGTGTGTGTGTGTGCCTATCTATCCCTGCCTGTGTGTGTGTGTCTGCTATTACTGTCTGAGTGTGTGTATGCCTATCTATCCCTGCCTGTGTGTGTGTATCTACCTATTACTGCCTGAGTGTGTGTTTGTGTGTGTGTATCTGCCTATCACTGCCTGAGTGTGTGTGTGTATGCCTATCTATCCCTGCCTGTGTGTATGCCTATCTATCCCTGCCTGTGTGTGCATGTCTCTGTCTATTACTGCCTGTGTGTTTATGCCTATCTATCCCTGCCTGTGTGTGTGTGTATGCCTATCTATCCCTGCCTGTGTGTGCATGCCTTTGTCTATTACTGCCTGTGTGTGCTTGTCTTTGTCTATTACTGCCTGTGTGTGCATGTCTCTGTCTATTACTGCCTGTGTGTGCATGTCTCTGTCTATTACTGTCTGTGCGTGAATGTCTTTGTTTATTACTGTCTGTGAGTGCATGTCTCTGTCTATAACTGTCTGTGAGTGCATGTCTCTGTCTGTTACTGCCTGTGTGTGAATGTCTCAGTCTATTACTGCCTGTGAGTGCATGTCTCTATCTATTACTGTCTGTGAGTGCATGCCTCAGTCTATTACTGTCTGTGAGTGCATATCTCTGTTTATTACTGCCTGTGTGTGCATGTCTCTGTCTATTACTGTCTGTGTGTGTGAATGTCTTTGTTTATTACTGTCTGTGAGTATATGTCTCTGTCTATAACTGCCTGTGAGTGCATGTCTCTGTCTGTTACTGCCTGTGTGTGAATGTCTCAGTCTACTACTGCCTGTGAGTGCATGTCTCTGTCTATTACTGCCTGTGAGTGCTTGTCTCTGTCTATTACTGTCTGTGAGTGCATGTCTCAGTCTATTACTGTCTATGAGTGCATGTCTCTGTCTATTACTGCCTGTGTGTGCATGTCTCTGTCTATTACTACCTGTGTGTATAGTATATTTGAAAAATAAACAGCTATTACAGTTCTTTATCAAATTATTTATGTGCAGAAATCTCATAGACTTCAATAGTGAATTTTGTATAAAAAAATTGTTATAACTTTTCTAAATAATTGTTATAGACCTCTAAATATGTTACAAATACACCTAGTGACATATTGCAATCCTTTAGAAAATCTTACCTGATTACTTTTTTATGTCTATGTCTATTACTATTTGTGTGCATGTCTGTCATTACTGCCTGTGTGTGCATGTCTCTGTCTTACTGTCTGTGAGTGCTTGTCTCTGTCTATTACTGCCTGTGTGTACATGTCTCTGTCTATTACTGTCTGTGAGTGCATGTCTCTGTCTATTACTGCCTGTGAGTGCATGTCTCTGTCTATTACTGCCTGTGAGTGCATGTCTCTGTCTATTACTGTCTGTGAGTGCATGTCACTGTCTATTACTGTCTGTGAGCGCTTGTCTCTGTCTATTACTGTCTGTGAGTGCATGTCTCAGTCTATTACTGTCTGTGAGTGCAGGTCTCAGTCTATTACTGTCTGTGAGTGCATGTCTCTGTCTATTACTGCGTGTGCATGTCTGTCTATTACTGCCTGTGTGTGCATGTCTCTGTCTATTACTACCTGTGTGTATAGTATATTTGAAAACTAAACAGCTATTACAGTTCTTTATCAAATTATTTATGTGCAAAAATCTCATAGACTTTAATAGTGAATTTTGTATAAAAAAATTGTTATAACTTTTCTAAATAATTGTTATAGACCTCTAAATATGTTACAAATACACCTAGTGACATATTGCAATCCTTTAGAAAATCTTACCTGATTACTTTTTTATGTCTATGTCTATTACTATTTGTGTGCATGTCTGTCATTACTGCCTGTGTGTGCATGTCTCTGTCTTACTGTCTGTGAGTGCTTGTCTCTGTCTATTACTGCCTGTGTGTACATGTCTCTGTCTATTACTGTCTGTGAGTGCATGTCTCTGTCTATTACTGTCTGTGAGTGCATGTCTCTGTCTATTACTGCCTGTGTGTGCATGTCTCTGTCTATTACTGCCTGTGTGTGCATGTCTCTGTCTATTACTGTCTGTGAGTGCATGTCTCTGTCTATTACTGCCTGTGAGTGCATGTCTCTGTCTATTACTGCCTGTGAGTGCATGTCTCTGTCTATTACTGTCTGTGAGTGCATGTCCCTGTCTATTACTGTCTGTGAGCGCTTGTCTCTGTCTATTACTGTCTGTGAGTGCATGTCTCAGTCTATTACTGTCTGTGAGTGCATGTCTCAGTCTATTACTGTCTGTGAGTGCATGTCTCTGTCTATTACTGCGTGTGTGTGCATGTCTGTCTATTACTGCCTGTGTGTGCATGTCTCTGTCTATTACTACCTGTGTGTATAGTATATTTGAAAACTAAACAGCTATTACAGTTCTTTATCAAATTATTTATGTGCAAAAATCTCATAGACTTTAATAGTGAATTTTGTATAAAAAAATTGTTATAACTTTTCTAAATAATTGTTATAGACCTCTAAATACGTTACAAATACACCTAGTGACATAGGCCCATATTTATCAAGCTCCGTACGGAGCTTGAAGGGCCGTGTTTCTGGCGAGTCTTCAGACTCGCCAGAAGCACAAGTTATGAAGCAGCGGTCAAAGACCGCTGCTCCATAACCTTTCCGCCTGCTCTGAGCAGGCGGACAGACATCACCGGAAATCAACCTGATCGAGTACGATCGGGTTGATTGACACCCCCTGCTGGCGGCCGTATTGCTCGCCATATTCAGCGAGGTCTGGCGGACCTGATCCGCAGTGTCGGATCAGGTCCGCCAGACCTTGATAAATAGAGGCCATATTGCAATCCTTTAGAAAATCTTACCTGATGACTTTTTTGCAAAGTTCAACTTTAAAGTCTATTGGGACGTTTTTTTAGATATATTTTGGATAAGAATTTAAAGGGATTGATATGCATTAAACAAATAAATATGCATAAATATAATGGCAATTAGTAAAAGATATAAAGATATTTTTAGATAATATCAATATATTCTGAAAAAACATTGTAGTAGAAAAAGGACAAAAGGACATATTTAAAGGGATAGGAAAGTCAAAATTAAACTTTCATAATTCAGGATACAGCAAAAAAATTTAAGACAATTCTATTATTCGTGTTCTCTTGGTATGCATTGTTGAAAAGCATATGTACATATCCTTAGCAGCAGCAATGCACTACTAGGAGCTAACTGGTGGTTGGCCGCAACACACATTTGTCTCTTGTTATTTGCTCACCAGATGTGTTCAGCTAGGTCCCAGTAGTGCACTGCTGCTTTGGAGCTGACCACTAAATGACAGAGTGACATGCAAGGTCTAGGAGGGGGACATTTTGGAATTTTGCCTTGGGAGCCAGATTCTCTAGAAACGGCCCTGTTTAGTGCTCCACTTGTAATCTGGTCCATAGTGCTCAACAAATGTGCACAATCTTGAGCCTACCTTAGTATGCTGCCAGGCAGAATATTTATTTTTTATTTTTTTTATAATTAGTTTTTATTGGTTTTTCAAACCGGAATGACATATATACATAGTGTTAACCTAATACACAGAATAGAGCATCAAAATCATTTAACAAAGTGAGGTTGTGCATATTAGTCCAGTTTCAATGTCCATTGCCACATTGTTATTAAACCGGATCTTGAGATAGGGGGATCTAGAAAGACTTCCCTCTTTAAAAATAATAAGTTTTTACTTGGAGAAAAGGATTTGTGGGCGAGTCCTTCATTTGTGGTGGAAAGTGGAACCAGAGAACAAAAACATTAACTTGTGAAAACATTAACAATATAACAAAAGAAACTGCTGGAAACATACTATCTGTACTTGTGAGGCGTGCAAGTCATTTGCTTGTGTTGTATCCTAGAAAATGTATCTATTTAATTTATAAGAACCTGTTGGTTGGCCTTACGTTTGAGTCAGGTTGTTTTCTTAATCGGGTTGCCTCCTAATGTAAAGCACTATAATGAAATCTACGAGCGATTCCCAATAAAATTTGACCTCCAAAAATGTGTCTAATTGGTTACGTCTGTGATAACCGTACTGTTCTAAGGGGATGGTTTCAGTGACCTTCGACAGCAAATCTGTAACAGTGTGGTGCGTATTTTGCATTTACATTTGGGGTTTTGGTTTAGTAAGACTAATGTGGGGGATAGTGTAAATTCTTCACCCATGAAATTTTTAAGTAAAGGTTCTAATGATCTCCAAAAGGGGGCAATCTTGTCGCATCTCCACCATATGTGTGCCATTGTACCTGTTTCACCACATCCTCTCCAGCATATTGCCGCAGAGGAAGGGTAAATCCTATGTAGCCTATGTGGTGTCAGATACCAGCGCATAAGAATTTTGAAATTCAATTCAATGAATCTTGTGGAGGTTGAGGATTTACGGGTGTTATTAAATATTTTCTTCCATTCATTCTCGTCTATTTGGACATTTAGATCTCGTTGCCAGTGAGAGGTGTATAACGGGGGGTGTAACTGTTTGGTAGTTACGAGGGTGTTTTTAGCCACTGAGAGAGTGCCCCTAGTGGGTATTGCTGATAGGCAAAGATGCTCAAAAGGAGTTGGAGATCTAACCAAGTTCTCTCTAAAGTGAAGACTGTGTATAAAGTTACTGGGAGTGCTTTAACCAGGATGAAAATGTGCCGTTCAATATATTAGTCAAGTTTTGTCTAGATTTAAGTGAGCGATTGTCTAAAAGTGTGATGATGGGAACCGAGTCTGGCAGCTCCCAAGTGACTTTAGTGTTTTTAAGGGGCTCGTATCCCCCTGTGAGCTCCATATTAGAGGATATTGGTGTAAGTGGAGATTGTTGTGTGGATAGTTTCGGGTATCTCCGGACCAAGTAGTCCCACGTATCAAAGATGTGTTTAAAAAAGGGGGATATTTGGCATATAGGGGGCCTCAGCGATTTGGGGATCCAGCACACTGAGCCAGGCCTAGGTGCTTTTAATATCTGGGAGTCTAAGGATATCCATGCTTTGGCTTCTCTTTTGCTGTGCCAGTCCAGTATGTGTTGTAACACCACCGAGTGGTAGTATGATTCCAAATTCGGGGCCCCCAACCCTCCTCCTCTAAGTGAACGATATAGTGTGGCTGCATTAATTCATGGCTTTTGTTTTCCCCAGATAAACGAGTTTATGCTTTTTTGAAGTTGTTGTAAGTAAGATTTGGGTAGTGTTATTGGCACCGCCTGGAATATGTACACGATTTTCGGCAAGATTGTCATTTTTATAGCCTGGATTCTCCCCCACCATGACAATGGCCTATCATACCAGTTTTTTAGGCTGTGTTTTATTGTGGAAAGTAAGGTTTTGTAATTGGCGTCGTACAGTTGTGATATTTTGGGGGTTAATTGGACTCCTAAGTATTTTAATTGGGAATTTTTTACTTTGTAAGGGCATGTGGACTTAATAAATTGCATGTCCCTCCGAGGGAGAGAGACATTCAGAATTTCCGATTTTTGTTTATTGATTAAAAAATTGGATAATCGGCCAAAGGTGTCAAATTCCTCCATGAGGGCTGCTAGGGAGCGAGTAGGGGAAGTCAATGTGAGCAGGACGTCATCCGCAAACATTGATATCTTATAATGGTTAGGACCAATATTTACCCCTTTGATATTCGGGTTGGCTCGCACATGAGCTGCTAAGGCTTCCATGGTGAGTACAAATAAGATTGGTGAGAGCGGGCAACCTTGTCTCGTTCCATTGGTAATTTTAAAGGGTTGGGATAGCACTCCATTTACCTTAACCCTTGCTGAGGGGGATGAGTATAATTGAAAGATTCTGTTTATCATGGCAGAGCCAAAACCATAGTGATGTAATGTGCTTCTAAGGAAAGGCCAGGCCACCCTATCGAAGGCCTTTTCCGCGTCTGTGGATACTACGAACATAGGGATTTTGTGGATGTTGGCATAGTCTAAGATATGGGTAATTCTAATGTTGTTGTCTCTTGTTTCCCTCAGAGGGGCAAAGCCTGCCTGATCCAAGTGGATCAAATCCGGGAGAACAGAATTGATTCTTTGCGCTATAACCTTGGCATAGATTTTTATATCGCTATTTAATAGCGATATAGGGCGGTAACTGCTTGGTTCTGTTGTGGGTTTACCTTCCTTGTGAATTACTGTGATGTGTGCCTCAAGTAGCTGTGGGGATAAAAGGCCACCTTCGTCTAAAGAGTTAAATAGATTTGTTAAGTGGGGCAATAATAACTGCTGGTAATGCTTGTAGTAGGAGTTTGTTAGACCATCTGGTCCGGGGCTTTTATGGGTTGGATATTTCTTAATAGCCTTAGCTACTTCCTGTTCAGAGAAAGGCTCATCTAGAGAGTCTTTAAGAGGGTCTGGTATGGACGGTAGATTTGCCTCTCCTAAGCATTTATCTATGAGTGTGCTATTTTGTGTGTTATTATCAGGTGAAATGTTGTATAAAGAACTGTAGTATTCGCTGAATGTATTTGCAATTCCCTTACAGTCGTAAATTTCTTTGCTCGTGGTGTCTGACATTTTATTTATGTAATTGGCGAATGTTTTCCTCTTCAGTGTTTTGGTAAGTAACGGTCCTGCTCTATTTCCCTCCACAAAGTATAATTTCTTTAGATAATAAGCCTTCCTATGGACTTCCTCCGCAAGGAGGTTATTCAAGTTGTATCTAATTTTAGTGAGATGGTCGAGGGTACTTGCTAGTTCCGGGTGTTGCATGTGTTTGAGTTCCACATCTTTAAGCTGATTTATCAATTGATGGTATTCTAAGTTATATTTTTTAATGAGAATAGCTTTCTGTTTGATGAATTCCCCTCTAACTACCGCTTTATGTGCTTCCCAGACCATTGTCGGGAAGGATTGGGGGGATGTATTAAATTGGAAATACTCAGTTAGTGTTTTCCCTATTTTCTCTGAAATTTGGGGTTGTAGCAATAGTGTGTCATCCAGTCTCCAGCAGAAGTCTGAAGTGGGTTTGTTGGGCCAGTCAAGAGACAGAGACACTGATGAGTGGTCAGACCATGGAGTTGGTATGATATCAGATATCTAGTCAGTGATAACCCCAGTTGGTCTATACAGATATAATCTAGCCTAGAGTACGATTTTTGGGGGCTTGTGTAGAAGGAGTAAGTTTTTTGCATTGGGTGGTGAATTCTCCATACATCTAGGAGCGATAGGGATCTAAGGCAGTGTGTAATTGTCTTAATGGTGCTTTGGGAATGCGAGCTTTTAGCAGATGAACAGTCTAACCTAGGGTTAAGTACAATGTTGAAATCACCTGCTATTATGGTGGTGCCCCTTGCTACTTCTAACAATTTCCCTGTGATTTTTTAAAAAAATTCGCTTGGCTCGTATTGGGAGCGTAAATATTCGCCAGGGTAACTGGTCTGTTAAAGAGGTCTCCTACTATTATAAATATCTGCCTTCTGAGTCGGTGTGTGTAGTGGCGTTGTGGATTTGGATGGATTTGTGGAGCAGTATCCCCACTCCGTTTCTCTTTTTTTGTGTGTGTGAACAAAAGTGGCATGTTGGGTAGTTTTTGGATGTGAATTTGGGTTCTTCTTTGTGCCTAAAGTGGGTTTTTTGGATAAAGACAATCTCGTTTTTAATTTTTGAGAACCAATTAAGAGCTAAAGATCTTTTTGTTGGGGAATTCAGCCCCTTGACATTCTGTGTCAATATTCTAAGTTGTTGTGCACTCATCTGCGGTTGTGATGGGGTTTTGACTGCCATTTAAACTGTGTGCTGTTGTGATGTGGCATAATCATTATCATGCATAATAGGCTCTGCTTAATCTCACATTTCGTCTGCCAAGTACAACTAGACTTTACCTTTACATGTGCGGTGTTTCCAGATTTAGTAAAACAAACATTAATAAACATTAAAACATTAAACCTAAACAAAACAATTGCATATGAAAAGTTAAAGAATAGTTAGCACATAAAAGAATAATACAATCAGAATAATAATAAGAATAATACAATCATTGACCAGCGTTTTGTCTCAAGTGGGGCTAGTGACTGGGTATTGTGAGCTGGAGGATGGTTGTGACCTTTTCCTATTCACTCTGTTCCATGTGGGTCTTTGTGGTTTTGTATTGTTTAGAGGCTGGTTGTCTTCTCGGATGTTGATCCTGCTAAAGGTGGTGGAGAGGGTTGGGGAATGTTCAGTTTTTTACAAAACTCTTCCAGATCGTCAGGCGTTCTATATATTGCAGTTTGTGAGCCTTGTAGGACTTTAATGCAAAATGGGAAACCCCATCTGTACGGGATCTTCAGGTCCTGAAGATGTAGAGTTAGGAATTTGGCTTCCCGTCTTCTGTTTAAGGTGATATTGCTTAAGTCTGCGTAAATCTGGATGTTATCTCCATCAAATGAAATTTGGCGCATTTTCCTAGAGGCTTCCATAATTTTTTCTTTGTCTGCAAAGATTTGCATTTTCAATACAATGTCTCTGGGAGGTTTACCTTCCGGCGGCTTCGGCCTCAGCGCTCTGTGGGCTCTTTGCATGGGCAAGATAGGTAATTCCGAGTCTTTTAATAAAAACTGAAAGAGGCTCTGTAGATATTGTGGTATTTGAGCTGTGCCAATTTTCTCGGACACCCCTCTGATTCTGAGGTTGTTGCGGCGTCCGCGGTTGTCGAGGTCCTCCAGCTGTAGTTGCATTTGTTGAATTAGAGAGTCATGGGCTTCTAGAGATCTATTTTGCACGTCAGTTTCGTTATGCAGTTGGTCTATGTCTTCTTCAATGTGTACTACTCTCTCTCCTAATTCTGACAGCTCTTTTTTAACTTCTTTGAGCCCATCCTTTATCATTTTCCCCACTTGTGAAATCAGGGAAGCAAAATCTGCTTTTGTGGGTAGGTTGTCAATATCTGCCCTCGTGAGGGGTTTGCCTGTTAGTGTGCCCTGAGTAGTGGTTCTTATGTCTGTCGACATGTCTTCTGAATCTTGTGATGAAGGGGACACTGGGTCTGGGGCTTCCAGTACTTTAAAGAAATTATTAAGCTTTGTTGCCGTAGCTGTTTGATTTTTAACTGGCTTATCCTGTTTGGAAAGTCTTTTGGAAGCCATTGTAATATAGTTTGTGCAGACTTAAACTTTTGGTCTCAAATTGAGAGGATCTGAATATATTCTTGCTATTTGGCAGTGCTGTAATTGCAGAGTTTTAATTCCCCACTTCAGGTCTGTTTTTGTGTTGTTGTAGCACTGTACTGTAGCTTTAAGGGTGTAAGGAGATCTAGGCCTTATAAGATATAGTGTGCTTTAATAAGCATATAATTTTCCCCTTTATGGGGTCTTTTTTGCCACTTGCATGCCCAATATTGTGAGAGTCTGATATGAATTATATCCCACACTGAGTTTAATTAGGCTCAGTTTCAGAAGCGTTGCTGCGTTTATTTATTATGGCTGTGTGTCTCTGTAAAACTGAAGCCGTTATTGTAGAAGTGCTGGGAGGTAGTGCAGTGAGAATTTTAGTAGTGTTTTAAGTAGTGAGGCAAATTTTACCTCAGTCTGCACATCGTCATTTGCTGACCGCTCACCTATTTGTCCCTCTGTTCTTTTCTTTGATCGCTCCGTATTTTGGAGTGCATCATTCAGCTGGGCCTAAGCAGGGGAGTCGTCCGTGTGGCTCTCACGGCATAACTAAGCCATCCGTTGATGTAGCGCCTTCCGGTCTGAGTCTACGTTGTCCCAGTGAGTTCCGATGTGGATAGTTGCTGTGAGTGGGCAGCTTACACCTTGTCTGTGTACTAAGAATATTTTTAAAGTGTACTCTCTGCATCATAAAAAATTAATTTTGACTTCTATGTCCAATTAAGGGCTAGATTACGAGTCACACTCAATCTGTTGCGTGCAAGCAAAAAGGGGTATTGCGTCTCTTTGTGCGCAATGGAAGTAGCGTGTATTTCGAGTTGAAAGTAAATGCGTTCGCTCAAACACAATTAAATTTAACACGCATTAGGATAGCCCGACTTCAGAGCTCTGGTTAACTGTTATGCTCGACTAAAAAGTGGCACAAAACACATCAAAATTGTATTTAAAAGTACAGTTACACTCATAATAACACTATCTAATAAAAATGATTAAAAATATACAAAAATATATTAATATGTATTTAAGAGTAACATATTCTGCTATGTGAAGAACATTGGAATGTGAAATATTAATATTTCATGTCGGGTTAGCGCACTTGAGAAAACGTTATTTAAAGGGACAGTCTACACCAGAATTTTTATTGTTTTAAAAGATAGATAACCCCTTTATTACCCATTCCCCAGTTTTGCATAACCAACACAGTTATATTAATATACTTTTAACCTCTGTGATTATCTTGTATCTAAGCCTCTGCAAACTGCCCCTTTATTTTAGTTCTTTTGACAGACTTGCAGTTTAGCCAATCTCTGCCTGCTCCTAGATAACTTCACGTGCACGAGCAGAGTGCTATCTATATGAAATACGTGAACTAACACCCTCTAGTGGTGAAAAACTGCTAAAATGCATTCTGAAAAGAGGTGGCCTTCAAGGTCTAAGAAATTAGCATATGAACCTCCTAGGTTAAGCTTTCAACTAAGAATACCAAGAGAACAAAGCAAAACTGGTGATAAAAGTAAATTGGAAAATTGTTTAAAATGACATGCTCTATCTGAATCATGAAAGTTTATTTTGGCCTAGACTGTCCCTTTAATTTAAATATACACACATGACAGCACTACTCCTAGCCAGAAAAAAATACATAATTGCTTTAAATATTTAACTGTTTATGCTGGGTCTGTTTGTATATTTTGTATACTTGCGAAAACGTGATCAGGTTTGTGAGACTTGATAAATGTTTTTTTCCAGTCTATGGGGGAATACATTAACGCGATTGCTATATTTTAAGTTCGTCTTTTTGCCCGCATCGGGTTAGCCCTCGTGCGAAAACATTTTATTATATATCTATATGTATATCTATCTGTATATGTATGTGCATTATGTATAATCATGTGAATGCCCCAACGCACAATTGCTTATTGACTAATAAGTATATCCCCCTCCCACTGCTTTTAGTGAACAGCAAAATGCCTCACAAACATAAAAACAAATGTTTTTTAAAGGCACATTTATTTTACAGAAAAACAAATCTGTAATATAGTAAACACCTTGGCATTACAAGACATTTCTGTTGTGCTGCTTTAGATTAATATATCAGCCAATTTTAAAGGTTTTTAAAACAAAATAAGCATATTTTTTTTTTACTTTGATTATTTTTCGATAGCCAAACTCCACCCATAATTTGCTTATTTGGAGGAGCCAATCCAGGCTTGGCTGTGAAGACAACGAGGCTAGCTACAGTTATCCTCAGAATAAAATGAATTGTTTGCAGTTGTTATTAGTTAAAGCCTATTAGGGAAATATATGTAGCAACTTTAAAGGGATATCAATTTTACTTTTATAATTCAGATAGAGAATACAATTTTAGAAAGTTTTCCAATTTACTTCTATTATCTAATTTGCTTTATCCTCTTGGTATTCTTTGTTTAAAAGCATACCTAGGTAGGCACAGGAGCTGGGAGCTATCTGCTTATTGTTAGTTGCACATTTATGCCTCTTTTCATTGGTTTGCCAATGTGTTAAGCTAGCTCCCAGTAGTGCATTGCGGCTCCTTCAATAAAGGATGAAGAGAAAATAAAGAGAATGAAGCAAAATTGATAACAGAAGTAAATTGGAAAGTTGTTTGAAATGACTTGCTGTATCTAAATCATGAAAGAAATGTTTTGGGTTTCGTGTCCCTTTAGCAGGGGCATTTCAAGCTCTAAGAATAAGAAAATCCACAATTTTCAGAGCTAAATTACATGAAAGGGGGGGGGGGGGATTAATAATGAAAGTATATTGCAAAGTTGTTTATTACACATAACTAAAATGTTATATAAAAATCTAAAGGTGTTTACTATTCCTTTAATAGGAATAATAGGAACAATAAAAAAAATAAGTTTGTGTCCATTTAAGCATCTGCTATGATGCATGTGATGCAGGAGACTGACAGAGAGTTGGAAGTCACTTGTTGCTGAAAAAATGTACATAGCATAGTCTGAACTTTGGTATTTACCTATGCTCCTCACAGTAAAATGTACATAGCATAGTCTGAACTTTGGTATTTACTTATGCTCCTCACAGTAAAATGTACATAGCATAGTCTGAACTTTGGTATTTACCTATGCTCCTCACAGTAAAATGTGCATAGCATAGTCTGAACTTTGGTATTTACCTATGCTCCTCACAGTAAAATGTACATAGCATAGTGTGAACTTTGGTATTTACCTATGCTCCTCACAGTAAAATGTACATAGCATAGTCTGAACTTTGGTATTTACTTATGCTCCTCACAGTAAAATGTACATAGCATAGTCTGAACTTTGGTATTTACCTATGCTCCTCACAGTAAAATGTACATAGCATAGTCTGAACTTTAGTATTTACCTATGCTCCTCACAGTAAAATGTACATAGCATAGTCTGAACTTTGGTATTTACTTATGCTCCTCACAGTAAAATGTACATAGCATAGTCTGAACTTTGGTATTTACCTATGCTCCTCACAGTAAAATGTACATAGCATAGTCTGAACTTTGGTATTTACTTATGCTCCTCGCAGTAAAATGTACATAGCATAGTCTGAACTTTGGTATTTACCTATGCTCCTCACAGTAAAATGTACATAGCATAGTCTGAACTTTGGTATTTACCTATGCTCCTCACAGTAAAATGTACATAGCATAGTCTGAACTTTGGTATTTACCTATGCTCCTCACAGTAAAATGTACATAGCATAGTCTGAACTTTGGTATTTACCTATGCTCCTCACAGTAAAATGTACATAGCATAGTGTGAACTTTGGTATTTACCTATGCTCCTCACAGTAAAATGTACATAGCATAGTCTGAACTTTGGTATTTACCTATGCTCCTCACAGTAAAATGTACATAGCATAGTCTGAACTTTGGTATTTACTTATGCTCCTCACAGTAAAATGTACATAGCATAGTCTGAACTTTGGTATTTACCTATGCTCCTCACAGTAAAATGTACATAGCATAGTCTGAACTTTGGTATTTACCTATGCTCCTCACAGTAAAATGTACATAGCATAGTCTGAACTTTGGTATTTACCTATGCTCCTCACAGTAAAATGTACATAGCATAGTCTGAACTTTGCAATTTACTTATGCTCCTCACAGTAAAATGTACACAACGTCATGTATTCAATATGGTGACTCATCATTCCTGTAAAGAGAAGAGGACAAACCCTACTAAACTGCTAGTTTAACCACAAACACCTCTGCTTCCTGAAGCTAAACTACACAGTAGGCTGAAGCCATGTAAACCTTCTCATATGATAAATACGCCTCTTTTTAAAACACATTTATATAAACGCCTGTAGGCCTAGACCGGTAGTTGTACATTTGTCAGCTAGTGAGACTTTTTCTTTTTGCGCATGTGGTGTCATACGTTTTTGTATTCATTCATAAATAAACACTGTCGTTTTCCTAATGTTAAAGGAACAGTCTACAATAGAATGTTTATTGTTTAAAAAAGATAAATAATCCCTTTATTACCCATTTCCTATTTTTGCACAACCAACACAGTTATATTATTATACTTTTTACCTCTGTGATTAGCTTGTATCTAAGCATCTTCTGACAGCCCCCTGATCACATGACTTTGTATTTATTATCTATTGACTTGCATTTAGTACTGTGTTGTGCTAAATCTCAAATAATTCCCCGGCATGAACACATTGTTATCTATATGGCCCACATGAACTAGCAGTCTCCTGTTGTGAAAAGCAAATACAAAAGCATGTGATTAAGAGGCTGTCAATAGAGCCTTTGAAACAGGCAGACATTTAGAGGTTTAAATGTTATAAAGTATATTAATCTAACAATGTTGGTTGTGCAAAGGTGGGGAATGGGTAGTAAAGACATTATCTATCTTTTTAAACAATAACAATTTTTGTGTAGATTGTCCCTTTAACTTAATTTTGATATGTTTAATGAATCATATAAGCTAAAGGGACAGTCTACTCCAGAATTTGTATTGCTTAAAACTAGGGTTGCACCGATACCATTTTTTTATGACCGAGTACAAGTACCGATACTTGTTTTCAAATACTCACCGATACCAATTACCGATACTTTTTTTTTTAATGTCATGTGACATTTTACCAAGCACAATACAGTAATAATAATAATTATTTAAGATTCCTTCTTTATAATTATAGAGGACTGTAATTCAAAAGACATTATGAAATAAAACAGTTTTATTTGTCACAAAGTTCACTGAACATGTTAATAAATAAAAAATATTACAATAAAATATTAAATTTAAAGGGGTGATGCAATTGGGTTGTAGGGCTGTTATATAACATCAATCTGACATTTGTATGGAGGTTCGACTCTAAGTTGAACAGTCTTTCACTTTACACACTACTGCATGGGGCAGAAAGATATTTTTGGGCCATTTTAGCCAGAGCTGGAAAACTGTTTATTAACTGCCCAGTACTTCAGGGGTTTGTCTGAACGAGGTACAGTGATCTCCCCTACAATAATACAAATAACAACAATTTGTATTGGCAGAACAGTAGTAAACAATTTTTAGTTTAGTCTCCACTCCAGTTTAAAATGAAATGGGAACATGTAGTTTGAAAAAAACGCCACAAGATAGCATATGGGTAGGAAGTGGAGGTATCGGTTTAAGTATTGGTACATTTGCACGAGTACAAGTACTCATGCAAATACTTGGTATCGGTACCGATACCGATACTAGTATCAGTATCGGTGCAACCCTACTTAAAACAATAGATAATCGCTTTATTACCCATTACCCAGTTTTGCATAACAAACACAGTTATATTAATACACTTTTTACCTCTGTGATTACCTTGTATCTAAGCCTCTGCAGACTGCCCCCTTATTTCAGTTCTTTTGACAGACACGCATTTTAGCCAATCAGTGCCATCTCATAAGTAACTCCACAGGTGTGAGCACAATGTTATCCATATGACACACATGAACTAATGCCATCTAGCTGTGGAAAGCTGTCTAATGCATTCATGTAAGAGGTGACCTTCAAGGGCTTAGAAATTAGCATATGAGCCTACCTAGGTTTAGCTTTTAACAAAGAATACCAAGAGAACAAAGCAAATTTGATGCTAAAAGAAAATTGAAAAGTTGTTCAAAATTGCATACCCTATCTGAATTATGACATTTTAATTTTGACTAGACTGTCCCTTTAAGTTTACTGGCAAAAAAAATGTTTTTAAAAATGAAGTTGTGCAGATCTTCAAAAAACGACTGTGATGGCAGGTAATTTAGGTACGTTGATGATGATAGGGTATGGGGGAAATGGTGCTGGAGTCTGGTTTAAAGAGTACGTTTAAAGCCAAAATGAAACTTTCATGATTCAGATAGAGAATACATCTTTCCAATTTTTGGAAACTTTATTGAAGAGTAGGCTCAGGAAAAGCAATGAACTGCTTTGATCTAGCTGAACACATCAGGTGAGCCAGTAACAAGAGACATATATACATTGTACAGTCACTCATCAGCAGCTAGCTCTCAGCAGTGCATTACTGTTCCTTAGCCTGTATGGTCTTCATCAAAGGATACCAAAAAATAAAAGCATATTTGATAACAGAAGTCATGTTACATGGTTAGAGAGGTCACTAATATATATATATATATATATATATATATATATATATATATATATATATATATATATAAATATATAGTTAGAGAGGTCACATATATATATATATATATATATATATATATATATATATATATATATATAAATCATTTTTCTTTTGAACGCAATCTGGGTCTGTCTCTTTCTTTGTGACACAGTATGAGGAGTAACTAGCTGGATATAAGTTTGTGCCGGGCATAATCTACTATTTATTCTTTGTTTGTTCTATTTTAATTTTTAGATTACCGTGCACTAAATGGGTCACCACATTATTTATAAAGGGACCCAATCATTACTTGTAAGCAAATACACAAAAACCTCAAGCTGGCATTCTTTTAAAATTATATATATATATATATATATATATATATAATTATATATATATATATATATATATATATATATATATATATATATATATATATATATATATATAAGGTTAGAGAGGTCACTTATATAAATATATAGTTAGAGAGGTCACTAATATAAGTATAAGGTTAGAGAGGTCACTAATATAAGTTTATGGTTAGAGAGGTCACTAATTTAAGTATAAGGTTAGAGAGGTCACTAATATAAGTATATGGTTAGAGAGGTCACTAATATAAGTATAAGGTTAGAGAGGTCACTAATATAAGTATATGGTTAGATAGGGGACTAATATATATATAAGGTTACAGAGGTCACTAATATAAGTATAAGGTTACAGAGGTCACTAATGTAAGTATAAGGTTAGAGAGGTCACTAATATAAGTATATGGTTGGAGAGGTCACTAATATAAGTATAAGGTTAGAGAGGTCACTAATATAAGTATATGGTTAGAGAGGTCACTAATATAACTATAAGGTTACAGAGGTCACTAATATAAGTATAAGGTTACAGAGGTCACTAATATAAGTATATGGTTAGAGAGGTCACTAATATAAGTATAAGGTTACAGAGGTCACTAATGTAAGTATAAGGTTAGAGAGGTCACTAATATAAGTATATGGTTAGAGAGGTCACTAATATAAGTATATGGTTAGAGAGGTCACTAATATAAGTATAAGGTTACAGAGGTCACTAATATAAGTATAAGTTTACAGAGGTCACTAATATCAGTATATGGTTAGAGAGGTCACTAATATAAGTATATGGTTAGAGACGTCACTAATATAAGTATAAGGTTAGAGAGGTCACTAATATAAGTATATGGTTAGAGAGGTCACTAATATAAGTATAAGGTTAGAGAGGTCACTGATATAAGTATATGGTTAGAGAGGTCACTAATATAAGTATAAGGTTAGAGAGGTCACTAATATAAGTATATGGTTAGAGAGGTCACTAATATAAGTATAAGGTTAGAGAGGTTACTAATATAAGTATATGGTTAGAGAGGTCACTAATATAAGTATAAGGTTAGAGAGGTCACTAATATAAGTATATGGTTAGAGAGGTCACTAATATAAGTATAAGGTTAGAGAGGTCACTAATATAAGTATAAGGTTAGAGAGGTCACTAATATAAGTATATGGTTAGAGAGGTCACTAATATAAGTATAAGGTTACAGAGGTCACTAATGTAAGTATAAGGTTAGAGAGGTCACTAATATAAGTATATGGTTAGAGAGGTCACTAATATAAGTATATGGTTAGAGACGTCACTAATATAAGTATAAGGTTACAGAGGTCACTAATATAAGTATAAGTTTACAGAGGTCACTAATATCAGTATATGGTTAGAGAGGTCACTAATATAAGTATATGGTTAGAGACGTCACTAATATAAGTATAAGGTTAGAGAGGTCACTAATATAAGTATATGGTTAGAGAGGTCACTAATATAAGTATAAGGTTAGAGAGGTCACTAATATAAGTATATGGTTAGAGAGGTCAATAATATAAGTATAAGGTTAGAGAGGTCACTAATATAAGTATATGGTTAGAGAGGTCACTAATATAAGTATATGGTTAGAGAGGTCACTAATATAAGTATAAGGTTAGAGAGGTTACTAATATAAGTATATGGTTAGAGAGGTCACTAATATAAGTATAAGGTTAGAGAGGTCACTAATATAAGTATATGGTTAGAGAGGTCACTAATATAAGTATAAGGTTAGAGAGGTCACTAATATAAGTATAAGGTTAGAGAGGTCACTAATATAAGTATATGGTTAGAGAGGTCACTAATATAAGTATAAGGTTAGAGACGTCACTAATATAAGTATATACAGAGGTCACTAATGTAAGTATATGGTTAGAGAGGTTACTAATATAAGTATATGGTTACAGAGGTCACTAATGTAAGTATATGGTTAGAGAGGTTACTAATATAAGTATAAAGTTAGAGAGGTCACTAATATAAGTATATGGTTAGAGAGGTCACTAATATAAGTATAAAGTTAGAGAGGTCACTAATATAAGTTTATGGTTAGAGAGGTCACTAATATAAGTATAAGGTTAGAGAGATCACTAATATAAGTATAAGGTCAGAGAGGTCACTAATATAAGTATATGGTTAGAGAGGTCACTAATATAAGTATATGGTTAGAGAGGTCACTAATATAAGTATATGGTTAGAGAGGTCACTAATATAAGTATATGGTTAGAGAGGTCACTAATATAAGTATAAAGTTAGAGAGGTCACTAATATAAGTATATGGTTAGATAGGGGACTAATATAAGTATATGGTTAGAGAGGTCACTAATATAAGCATATGGTTAGAGAGGTCACTAATATAAGTATATGGTTAGAGAGGTCACTAATATAAGTATATGGTTAGAGAGGTCACTAATATAAGTTTATGGTTAGAGAGGTCACTAATATAAGTATAAAGTTAGAGAGATCACTAATATAAGTATAAGGTCAGAGAGGTCACTAATATAAGTATATGGTTAGAGAGGTCACTAATATAAGTATATGGTTAGAGAGGTCACTAATATAAGTATATGGTTAGAGATGTCACTAATATAAGTATATGGTTAGAGAGGTCACTAATATAAGTATATGGTTAGAGAGGTCACTAATATAAGTATATGGTTAGAGATGTCACTAATATAAGTATATGGTTAGAGAGGTCACTAATATAAGTATATGGTTAGAGAGGTCACTAATATAAGTATATGGTTAGAGAGGTCACTAATATAAGTATAAAGTTAGAGAGGTCACTAATATAAGTATATGGTTAGATAGGGGACTAATATAAGTATATGGTTAGAGAGGTCACTAATATAAGTATATGGTTAGAGAGGTCACTAATATAAGTATATGGTTAGAGAGGTCACTAATATAAGTTTATGGTTAGAGAGGTCACTAATATAAGTATAAGGTTAGAGAGGTTACTAATATAAGTATAAGGTTAGAGAGATCACTAATATAAGTATATGGTCAGAGAGGTCACTAATATAAGTATAAGGTCAGAGAGGTCACTAATATAAGTATATGGTTAGAGAGGTCACTAATATAAGTATATGGTTAGATAGGGGACTAATATAAGTATATGGTTAGAGAGGTCACTAATATAAGCATATGGTTAGAGAGGTCACTAATATAAGTATATGGTTAGAGAGGTCACTAATATAAGTATATGGTTAGAGAGGTCACTAATATAAGTTTATGGTTAGAGAGGTCACTAATATAAGTATAAGGTTAGAGAGATCACTAATATAAGTATAAGGTCAGAGAGGTCACTAATATAAGTATATGGTTAGAGAGGTCACTAATATAAGTATATGGTTAGAGATGTCACTAATATAAGTATATGGTTAGAGAGGTCACTAATATAAGTATATGGTTAGAGAGGTCACTAATATAAGTATATGGTTAGAGAGGTCACTAATATAAGTATAAAGTTAGAGATGTCACTAATATAAGTATATGGTTAGATAGGGGACTAATATAAGTATATGGTTAGAGAGGTCACCAATATAAGCATATGGTTAGAGAGGTCACTAATATAAGTATATGGTTAGAGAGGTCACTAATATAAGTATATGGTTAGAGAGGTCACTAATATAAGTTTATGGTTAGAGAGGTCACTAATATAAGTTTATGGTTAGAGAGGTCACTAATATAAGTATAAGGTTAGAGAGGTTACTAATATAAGTATAAGGTTAGAGAGATCACTAATATAAGTATATGGTCAGAGAGGTCACTAATATAAGTATAAGGTCAGAGAGGTCACTAATATAAGTATATGGTTAGAGAGGTCACTAATATAAGTATATGGTTAGAGAGGTCACTAATATAAGTATAAGGTTACAGAGGTCACTAATATCAGTATATGGTTAGAGAGGTCACTAATATAAGTATATGGTTAGAGAGGTCACTAATATAAGTATATGGTTAGAGAGGTCACTAATATAAGTATAAAGTTAGAGAGGTCACTAATATAAGTATATGGTTAGATAGGGGACTAATATAAGTATATGGTTAGAGAGGTCACTAATATAAGCATATGGTTAGAGAGGTCACTAATATAAGTATATGGTTAGAGAGGTCACTAATATAAGTATATGGTTAGAGAGGTCACTAATATAAGTTTATGGTTAGAGAGGTCACTAATATAAGTTTATGGTTAGAGAGGTCACTAATATAAGTATATGGTTAGATAGGGGACTAATATAAGTATATGGTTAGAGAGGTCACTAATATAAGTATATGGTTAGAGAGGTCACTAATATAAGTTTATGGTTAGAGAGGTCACTAATATAAGTATAAGGTTAGAGAGGTCACTAATATAAGTATATGGTTAGAGAGGTCACTAATATAAGTATAAGGTTAGAGAGGTCACTAATATAAGTTTATGGTTAGAGAGGTCACTAATTTAAGTATATGGTTAGAGAGGTCACTAATATAAGTATAAGGTTAGAGAGGTCACTAATATAAGTTTATGGTTAGAGAGGTCACTAATATAAGTATAAGGTTAGAGAGGTCACTAATATAAGTTTATGGTTAGAGAGGTCACTAATATAAGTATATGGTTAGAGAGGTCACTAATATAAGTATAAGGTTAGAGAGGTCACTAATATAAGTTTATGGTTAGAGAGGTCACTAATATAAGTATATGGTTAGAGAGGTCACTAATATAAGTATATGGTTAGAGAGGTCACTAATATAAGTATAAGGTTACAGAGGTCACTAATATAAGTATATGGTTAGAGAGGTCACTAATATAAGTATAAGGTTAGAGAGGTCACTAATATAAGTATATGGTTAGAGAGGTCACTAATATAAGTATAAGGTTAGAGAGGTCACTAATATAAGTATAAGGTTAGAGAGGTCACTAATATAAGTATATGGTTAGAGAGGTCACTAATATAAGTATATGGTTAGAGAGGTCACTAATATAAGTATAAGGTTAGAGAGGTCACTAATATAAGTTTATGGTTAGAGAGGTCACTAATATAAGTATATGGTTAGAGAGGTCACTAATATAAGTATAAGGTTAGAGAGGTCACTAATATAAGTTTATGGTTAGAGAGGTCACTAATATAAGTATATGGTTAGATAGGGGACTAATATAAGTATAAGGTTAGAGAGGTCACTAATATTAGTTTTTGGTTTGGTGATTTGCAGTGACAGAGAACTCCAGGAGGGGGCATCCATTTGTCATACTATCTTCTACACAGTGGTATTATGCATATCCTTCTCCTCCTATTTTCCTTTTCTCAGGCTCCTTTTCTATCGCTTCTTGTTATGTTCCTTCTTTTTCTGTACTTCTGTTTCCTCCAATTTTTCTCACACTTCTTATGCCTTTGTGCCTATGTATTTTTATCCTCGCTATGCAATGTTTCCATTTTCGCCTACCATCCTACCCCTTCTTCTTCCTCTGTTCACAAGATGTCATATCTACATATATATTTTGGTAAATCTTGACAATTCCTATCACCACATGGCCATAGTGACTGGAGTGTCCACTCTCTATCTACTATTGTATCTCTTAGTTTTTTTTATCTGTTTTGCAAACCACCATTTGAACCCTCCTTTAGTGCCACTTCACAATTGAAGAGTGCTGTAGACATTATATAAGGGGACATAAACATTCCCTAAGTGCTTTGCTGTTTTCTGCAACAGCTACAAAATGTGGTATCACTCTGCTTTCTATCCACATGCTCTGACCTGCACCTGACCTGTTGGCCATTACTCTTCACTACCTGACAACTGGCCATGCTTAGCTTTACTTGCCCAGCTCTGTACACATTCTGGCATTATCTATGAGTCCTTCTGTGCCTGTACTTGACCTGCGGAGTACATCAGTAATAAATAACCATTATAGCCACTCACTAATTGACTAAAACACTGGCTAAACTCTAATCTGGGCCCCAGAGATCATACCTGCACATTTGCTGCTCCCATCTTTTATCTGGCTACTGTCACTCTAAAGGATATTGATGCTGATCTCTGTTCACATAACTAACACTTGGCACTGCCTATGTCTTTCCACCAGCATTGTATCCACCTGCTTCTCATGAATGTTCCACAATTCTAACACTGTTATAGCTTGTTTTTGTTTCATTACCAGTCAGTCACCCCATCATTTACTCTATTGGTAGAGAGGTCCTTAATGAGCCCCTTCATGTGTTCACTTTTCTTTCATTGGGAAGTCTCAGGTGTAGCAGGTGCCACATTTGTGGCACTCCAAGTAAAATGCCATGATGTCATTACCAACAAACAATCTAGTGACAAGACAGATTCCCTCTAAAACCAGCTTCTTAAAGGGCTCAACATGAGCTGCCATTTACATCACACAGTGCATGCATGGTCAGCAAAAGCATGTGAATATGGGTATGTATTTCAGTTTGCCATTCTTACAGTGATAACATAAACATATTTGCAAACCTGGGCAGATTGTAAAAATGATGCTAAATACTACTAAAATGTCCCTTTAATTACACTCCCCTTTCCTGTACATTGTCTTGCTGTGTGAAAACTGCATCCTCAGCTCTGGTGATTCTTTGGTTTCCTTTTCTATGTTATTTTGACCAATAAAGCTACACTGTTCAAATGCAATACGCTGACAAATGATACAAATTATATCACAGAATATCAGGTTTTCTTACACTTAGATAAACATTAGGTAAACATAAATACTATAAGAATCTGGTTTATTACTTTCCTTAGATATTCATTGAAATAAAAACATGAGTACAGTGTTTAACATGATATGTTACTATTATTTACGACTATGTAATGTGTTTCATTTAAAGGTACATTAAAGTGCAACAAGAAATGGTATAATGTGTTATAGCATTTTATTATTTCACTATTGCTTGCATATAACGACTGCAATGCATTACTGGGACATAGCTGAACACATATGCTGAACCAATGAGAAGAGGCATATGTATATAACCACCAATCAGCGGCTAGCTCTAATTAGTGCATTGCTGCTTCTGAGCATACCTAGGTATCATTTGCAACAAAGGGATGAGTTTAAATTTGATAACAGAAGTAAAAAGAAAAGTCTCTTAAAATTGCATGTCGCTTTAACCCCTTTGCTACCAGGAATTTCAGAGAAAAACTTGCCCAAAGTACCAGAGGATTTTTAGTATTTTTGCTTTCACTGAAATTATTTATACACAACTAATATAGTCATAAGACAAATGGTTGTAGAAGCTTCTCTGGGATCCCCTTTGTTCATAAATAGCAGACATGCATGGCTTTGCGTTTGGTTTTTGGCAATTAGAAGGCTGCTAATTGTAGCTATGTGCCACATTTCACAAATTCCCAACAGTGAAAAGGTTAATCAGTTAGCTTGTAAGGTTATTTTTTGTTCTAGTATAGGGATTACCCTCCCACATGACACTTCCAACCCTTGATCCCTCAAAAACAGCTCTCTTCCCTTCTAATCCACCCACTGGTCACCACCATCTTAGGTGCTGGCAGACAGTCTGGCAGTATGCAATTTATGACTTTTTTTCTGTAGCTTAGATTCCTCCTCACCCTCCCACCTCCTGTATCCACTCAGCTCTCTAACCCTCCCACTGTCCCCACCATATTTGTTACTGGCAGTCAATCTGCCAGTAAAAAAAAATATATATATATATATATATATATATATATATATATATTTTTTTTTTTTTTTTTTTTTTTTTTTTTTAATTATGTAGTGTAGGGGCTTCCCCCCCCCAAGATCACCTTTTTTTCTGTAAGGTAGGGTCCCCCTCCAGCTGAAATTGTTTCATAGTGTTGGGCCCCCCTCCTTCCCTCTCCCTTCATATTCATGTTCCTGTAATGTAGGGTACCCCGCCCCTCCCTCCCCTTCCTCTGCTGGGCAACACACCCGCCTCCATCCTTCCCTCCCACCGCTCCCATTGGCACATTACAGAAAGTGACAGAGACAGTGTTCCTCTGTAACAATCGCTATCTGGTTTCATATGGTAAGAGAATAGGATAGCACTAATAAGGGCCTAAGGGGGGGGGGTCACAGTAGAATGACCCTTTAAAAATAAAAAATAAAGAAATTAGAAAAAAAAATTAATGGATTGCAATAGCTTCATTTTTGAAAAGTGTTTCACACAGCTTTTGTAATAAGTTGTAATATACCCCAATTGACATGCCTGGATAGTATATTACATTAATAATTACATCAATGTTCAGACAAATATTTAATACTGTATCTCATTAAATACAGTTGCCAAGCAACTTGGTAACCTAAACAGCATCAGTATAAACATTTCCTTTGCTTACATGCCACTCTATGAAACAGCTATACAATAGGGCCATGTTAGAAAGACGTCTTTTATGTGGCGGAATTTCTGAATTAGCTCTAACTCCTATTTTACTGCATTAATATCTAATACAGGGGAGGCTGAGGGCTTCTGTTGCTTTTCATGTTCATCTGTTTATGCAAGAGATTTAAGGTGCATTTGTAGGTCATGGCTAAGTATGCAGGATCTATTTTGCTTTAGCGTTACGGCAAACATACTAATCTTCTTTCAGCTACACTAGTTATAAGATGTGTGGCATTTATATTTAAAATGAAAATAATATATGTTATTTATCTACCTCTCTAGCTATATATTCTACTACTACATAATTATGATAAAGACTCAATATAAATTGACACATGCAATTTTCTATATGTACAAACATACAGTATATAATTAACATGTATGTAAGGTTGCTGTAATTCTCTTCCACAAAATCAGAAAAAAAGTGATATTTGACATTAATGATGGGGTCGGGTGTGAAGTATATCGACAAATAATGAAAACATACTACTACAGAAGCAGTTAACAATTAGGGATGGGCGAATGTTTCTCAAGATTAAAAAATGAAACGAATGTTAACACAACATTCTAACATTCGTTTAATGTAATAGTATTTCTAATGCTCTCTTTAAATGTAATATTCGATTAGAATTTTTCTAATAATTCGATTTGAATTATGCAATATTCGAATTTGAAAAATTCAAATCAATATATTTGTAATAGTATTTCTAATGCTCTCTTTAAATGTAATATTCAAATTATGCAATATTCGAAATAAAAACATCCGAATTGATATATTTGTATCTATTATGTATCTATTTAATAAATCCCCTACCACATGAACTACTGAACTTCTAAAACGTATTTATTAAATCGAATGTTACAATCAAAATTTTGAATGTGGATATTTGATATAATTCTGAACAGTCCAAAACAAAAGTAACATTCAAAAACCGGAATTAACATTCAATTACCGAATTTTAATGGATTTTCATTATTATCAACATTCAATTGTTCAAAACAAATGTCTACAGGACTATTTGTTCTTTTATGTAGTTTTATTTATTAAGGTTACCAGCAATTTGACACACCAAAAGCCAAAGATATATGAATGACCAAAAGAAACACTTGGTTATGTGAACTGTTGCAGAAAAAGCACAAATACACATGTACAAATATGTTGATGTATATGATTCAACCATTAACTGATAACAATAGATAGCCTAGCTGGCCCTTAACCAATTACCACATAAAGGGCCAGATTATGAGTGGAGTGGTTTTTAACGCTCCCGCTCTCTCGCTCGCTAACTCCATTAGAAATAAGCTTTCTTGTTGTGAGGAAGTCCGGGCCGATTAAGGAGCAGGTAGGCCCTTCAGCTAAGACTGAGGTGTGAGGTTCCCTGAGTTTGTTTATTTTGAGCGTACTATTGCTCGGTTCTCTATTAAAAAGTTTTTAGTTTTTTTTTTAAAGACTGATTGGAATCATATACCCTAGCTAGTAAGTGGCAGTGCTACCTAGCATTCGCTATTAATTTCTAATAAAGTGGAAATTATATTCGATAGCATCATGTCTGATGTAGAGCAAGATTCTACACAGATGAATAATTGTCTTTTGTATTTAGAAGCACAGATTGTTGAACCTATGTAATTCTGTTCCTCATGTGTTAAGAGGACATTACTGTGTAAAGAAAAGATTTTTATTGTTGAGCCTAATGTCTCCACAGCCTTCTCCTGTAACGTTCCAAGCCTCAACTGTGTCACATGCAGTGCCCTGCATTTCTTTTATAACTCCTAGTCAAGTATATTTGAAGGCGGAGATTGCCGCACAAGTTTCTTCTGCGGTTTCAGCGGCGTTGGCTGCTTTTCCTATGTAAAAGGAGAAACGCAAAAGGAAGGTTAAAGATTCAGATAGTAAGGTAGTAAGGTTTATGATTCTAGTAATGTTTCTCAGATGGTCCTTCCTCTTAAGTCTGATGAGGAAGATTCGTCAGGACTTTCTGAGGGAGAAATTTCAGATTCAGACAGTGTAATTCCTTCTTCTGATGCTGAGGGGGTTTCCTTCAGATTTAAGCTTGAACACCTTCGTTTATTGTTAAAGGAGGTTTTGGCTACCTTGGACAACTCAGATACTCCTGTCGTTGTCCACCCTAAGAAATCTAGTAAACTTAATAGTTACTTTGAGGTTCCTTCCTCTAAAGAGGTTTTTCCGGTTCCAGACCATGCTCTGGATATTATTACTCAGGAACGGGAGAAGCTGGGGGTATCGTTTTCCCCATCTCCTATTTTTAAGAGGATGTTTCCAATCGCTGACTCCATACAGGAACCATGGCACACGGTTCCTAAGGTAGAAGGGGCCATTTCTACTCTGGCTAAGAGAACCACTATTCCTATTGAGGATAGCTGCTCGTTTAAAGATCCTATGGACAAAAAGCTGGAGGTGTTTTTGAAGAGGATTTATGTTCATGAAGGTCCTTTATGGCAACCTGCAGTGTGTACAGCCGCTGTATCAAGTGCGGCATCGTACTGGTTTGACGCCTTGTCTGATTCCCTTCAGGTAGAGATCCCAGGTGATTAGGCTAGGAGCTAAGACATCTGCCATTGCGGTACTAGGCCGCAGGGCACTGTGGCTGAAATCTTGGTCAGCGGATGTATCATTTCTGATATTACAGGTGGAAAAGGGTCTTTTCTACCTCAAGATAAAAAGAATAGACCGAAAGGACGTCAGAGTAATTTTCGTTCCTTTCGTAACTTCAGAGGTAAGTCTTCCACTTCCTCGTCTAAGCAGGAACAGTCCAAGTCTTCTTGAAAGCCCAGTCAGTCTTGGAACAAGGGGAAGCAGTCAAAGCAGCTTGCAGCTGACTCGAAATTAGCATGAAGGGTTTTCCCCCTGATCCGAGATCAGATCAAGTGGGGGGCAGACTTTCTCAGTTCTCTCAAGCATGGATATGAGATGTCCCAGATCCTTGGGCTGTGGACATAGTATCCCAGGGTTACAAATTAAAATTCAAGACCTTTCCTCCCAGGGGCAGGTTCCACCTTTTAAGATTATATGCAGACCAGATAAAAGAGAGGCGTTCTTGAAATGTGTACAGGATCTTTCCGACCTGGGAGTGATAGTTCCAGTTCCAGTATTGGAACAGGATCTAGGGTTCTATTCCAATCTGTTCGTGGTTCCCAAAAAAGAGGGAACTTTTCAAACAATTCTAGACCTAAAGTGTCTGAACAAGTTTCTCAGAGTACTGTCCTTCAAGATGGACACTATCCATTCCATCCTTCCTTTAGTGCAAGAGGGTCAGTTCATTTCGACCATAGACCTGAAGGATGCGTACCTTCATGTTCCCATCCACAGGGATCATCACAAATTCCTGAGATTCGCCTTTCTGGACAAACACTTTCAGTTTGAGGCTCTTCCATTTGACCTTGCCACAGCTCCCAGAATTTTCTCAAAGGTTCTGGGGGCTCTCTTGGCAGTGATCAGGGCTCTGGGAATTGCAGTGGCACCCTACTTGGACGACATATTGGTTCAGGCGCCATCTTTTCAACAAGCAAACTCTCATACAGAGATCTTGTTGTCTTTTCTACGTTCCCACAGATGGAAAGTGAATCTGGAAAAGAGTTCCCTTGTTCCAGCTGCAAGGGTGGCTTTCCTATGGACCATAATAGATTCCCTATTGATGAAAATATTTCTGACGGAGGTCAGAAAATCCAAGTTTCTCTCTTTTTGCCTCTCTCTTCAGGCTACTGCTCGGGCATCAGTAGCTCAATGTATGGAGGTAATTGGTCTGATGGTCGCTATCATGGACATCATTCCTTTTGCTCGATTCCATTTGAGAGCTCTACAGTTATGCATGCTCAGGCAATGGAACTGAGATCATTCGGATTTGTCTCAGAGGATAGATCTAGATCAGTCAACAAGAGACTCTCTACCGTGGTGGCTTTCTCAGGAGCATCTGTCACAAGGAACATGCTTTCGGAGAACCTCCTGGGTGATTGTGACCAATGTTCCCTCTAAGGTGCGCGGCCGCGCACCTTCACTCTCTGTGTAGCACAGGCAGTACATCAGGCCACGCAAAACAGGAGAATGTGGAAAGTGATTTATTTATTTTTTATTTAATTACTGATGGCCTCCAGGAAAACGGCATGACAGAACACTGTTACCGTTTAAATAAAAAGTCCCTCCGGTCCGGGGTGTAGCACACTGAGGGGGAAGGACTTAAGCTGACTGACAGTTGTGTGCATAAATCACACAGTTCTGTCAGAGACCGGGAGAATTCACACACGGAGGGTGTTGGGCAGCAAGCTATTAGCACTTCCAATGAAATGAAGAATGTCAGAGGAAGAAGGGCAGCCCTCCTCCTCCGTACAGCAGACACACACTAGAAACAGCCGAGTAGGTGAGGGCTGGAGATCTTCCTCACATGCCATGAGTTTCACAGTTTGTGACAGCTGAAAGTTAGAGGTGAAGCATAAATCCACACATTCGGAGCTAGATAAAAGTGCACAATGCTCATAAAACGTATTATAGCAACAATAATGGATTCTTTGAAACAAAAAGCAAACCTAGGCATCTGAGGAGGCTATGCAGGAGACTGAAGCT
Organism: Bombina bombina; assembly: GCF_027579735.1. Taxonomy (NCBI): domain Eukaryota; kingdom Metazoa; phylum Chordata; class Amphibia; order Anura; family Bombinatoridae; genus Bombina; species Bombina bombina. The sequence continues at coordinate 560,306,564 of NC_069501.1, read as the reverse complement.
TCTCTGTGTCTTTGATATACAGTTTGAGCAATAATATCTGTAGTTTGTGTAATGATATTTCTTTTACATGAGGCTCTATTTAATCAGTATTGCTTAGCTGTGTGTGTATATATATTTTGTGTGTGTGTGTATATATATATATATATATATATATATATATATACATACACGCATAAATAAATATATATATATATATATATATATATATATATATATACTGTATGTGTGTGTGTGTCTAGGCTCAATGCCGCACACAAACGGTATCAAACCCGCACAGAGAAATATCTTTTTGCACACAATGAAAAAAAATTAGAGGGAACATTGATTGTGAAAACGGATGCCAGCCTTCTGGGCTGGGAAGCTCTCTGGGACTCGTTAAAGGCGCAGGGACTCTGGACTCAGGAGGAGTCTGCTCTCCGCATAAACATCTTGGAGTTGAGAAAGATTTACAATGCTCTGATGCTTGGCCTCAGTTGTCCTTAGCCTGATTTATCAGGTTTCAGATGGACAACATCACCTCAGTAGCTTACATCAATCACCAAGAAGGAACTCGGAGTTTCTTAGCCATGAAGGAGGTGACTCAGATTATTCAGTGGGCAGAAGCCCACAATTGCTTGTCAGCCGTATATAGTCAGCCCAGGATCTAACCCAATTGCTAGCGTGAAAGATAGAACACACGCTAGCACACTGAGGAATATCCAGGACGTGACCCACTCAGGAAACAAATAAGTAGGGTACAAGGTTCTCCCAACAGAAATAGTAACACTGTATATCTTCTTGATTACAGGAAATACTAAAATAATGTCTCTTTAAGCAGGTTACCGGTAAACAAATGATAATAGGAAATAATGTCCCTTTAAGCAGGTTATCAGCAAACAATAGATAAATGCTCCTTCTTTGCAGGTTTGCAACAAATAAGATAATGTCCCTTTAAGCAGGTTATTAGCAAACAAATGATTAAAGATCCTTCTTTGCAGGTTTACAACAAATAAAGATAATGTCCCTTTAAGCAGGTGATTAGCAAACAAATGATTAATGCTCCTTCTTTGCAGGTTTGCAACAAATAAGATAATGTCCCTTTAAGCAGGTTACTAGCAAACAAATGATTAATGCTCCTTCTTTGCAGGTTTGCAACAAATAAGATAATGTCCCTTTAAGCAGGTTATTAGCAAACAAATGATTAAAGATCCTTCTTTGCAGGTTTACAACAAATAAAGATAATGTCCCTTTAAGCAGGTGATTAGCAAACAAATGATTAATGCTCCTTCTTTGCAGGTTTGCAACAAATAAGATAATGTCCCTTTAAGCAGGTTACTAGCAAACAAATGATTAATGCTCCTTCTTTGCAGATTTGCAACAAATAAAGATAATGTCCTTTTAAGCAGGTATTAGCAAACAAATGATTAGTACTCCTTCTTGCAGGTTTACAACAAATAGACAAGCAATGTCAGATAAACAAGGCAGATTAAATCCAGAGAGAGGTTCCTAGGAATTGGTAAGGAATTCAGGCACAGGAAAATCTCAGAAGGAAGAGTTGAAAAAATCAACAGAGTACTCACAGATCCGAAGACAGGATTTTACAAACGGGCCCCAAACAATATCTCCCGCCGAGATTTAAAGGATGAGAGAGAGGTCCGACATCAGAGGGAGGGTCAGAAAATACGTCACGTTGCTAGGCAACGTGACGTAAACACAACAGGAGAGCTCCGGGAGCCGCAGTGAGGCGGCGATGAACGGAAATCGTGACAGCACCCCCCCTTCAAGGACCCCTCCGGGGGACAGGAGCAGGCTTGGAAGGATGAAGCTTGTGAAATGCCTTAACCAAAGCAGGGGCGTTCACCTGCCGAGCGGGTTCCCAGGATCGCTCCGTAACTGGATAACCCTTCCAATGAATGAGATAGTACAAATGCTTGCCACGAAGTTTGGAATCCAGAATGTGACTGACCTCAAATTCAGGTTGTCCATGAACCAAAAGAGGTGGAGGCTTTAACATAGGTTTAGAATACCTATTAGACAACATAGGTTTCAGAAGAGACACATGGAATACAGAATGAGCCTTGAGAGTCTTGGGCAGAGCAATTCGGTAGGCAGTAGAACATACTTGACCCAGTATTCGGAAAGGACCCACATACCGTGGGCCCAATTTGGTGGAAGGCTGCTTGAGACGAAGATGACGTGAAGAGACCCAAACCTTATCGCCAGGCCGATATTTGGGAGCTTTCTTTCGTCGAAGATCAGAAAAGAACTTATAACGTTTGGAAGCCTTGGAAAGAAGAAGACGTATCCTCCTCCAATGACGAGTTAATCTCCGGGCAGTTAGATCAGAAGCAGGATTTTCCGTGGAAGAAGTATGAAGAGGAAATGTTCTGGGTTGAAATCCATAGGCTGCATGAAAAGGAGAGGTCTGAAGAGAGGAATTGTATCGGGCGTTATGAGCCAATTCTGCTAATGGGAGATAGCCACTCCAATTAGAATGATGATGATCCACATAGTGCCTAAGATAAGTTTCCAGGCACTGGTTTACCCTTTCGGTTTGGCCATTAGATTCTGGATGATGTGAGGTAGACAAAGAGATCGTTGTTCCAAAGTGCTTGCAGAGTGATCTCCAAAACCGGGAAACAAATTGTACCCCTCTATCTGAGACGATATCCAGAGGAAAGCCATGTAATCTCACAATGTGTGAAAGAAATAGTTCAGACAGTATTTTGGCAGATGGTAAACCAGGTAAAGGAATGAAGTGTGCTGTTTTAGAAAACCTGTCAACAACTACCCAAATAGTGTTGTTTCCAGCTGAAAGAGGAAGGTCTGTAATAAAATCCATGGATAAATGGGTCCAAGGCTGATGAGGAATGGGTAACGGCTGGAGCAAACCAGAAGGAAGTTGATGAGGAGTCTTATTGGCGGCACACTGTGTGCACACTGAGACATAATCTTTAACATCCTGAGAGAGAGTAGGCCACCATACATGTTGCTTGAGATTCCGAGCGGTGTTACTGATGCCAGGATGTCCAGAGAGAGGGCTGTCATGAGCCCAAAACAGTATCTTGGAACGAAGACGTTCAGGAACAAAGAGAAGACCATCAGGGGGTTTACAAGACAAGGGAAGATTCTTCTGGGCAGATTGCAAATCTTGTAACCAAGTAGTTGATAACTGGGCTAAGACTTTATGAGGTTGAAGAATGTTACTAGATTCAAGAGTTGAGGTATCTTGAAATTGTCTGGAAAGGGCGTCAGCTTTGATATTCTTAGAACCGGGTATATAAGACAGATTGTAATGAAAACGTGAGAAGAATAAAGACCAACGTGCTTGTCTGGAATTCAGTCGTTTGGCTGTTTGAAGATATAGAAGGTTCTTATGGTCAGTGAGTATAGTAAATGGTAAGGAAGTACCCTCTAACCAATGCCTCCATTCGTCCAAGGCCATTTTAATGGCAAGCAACTCCTTATTGCCTACATCATAATTTAATTCAGAAGGGGTGAATTTCTTGGAGAAGAATCCAACAGGATGAATCTTTCCTGTGTCAGGTATTCGTTGAGAGAGAACAGCCCCAGCAGCAACAGAAGAAGCATCCACTTCTAAGATGAATTGAAAATCCGGATTAGGATGACGGAGGACAGGTGCAGAAGAGAAGGCTTCTTTGAGAGAATCGAAAGCGTGAACAGCCTCAGGAGGCCATGCTTTACAATTTTGCCCTTTCCTGGTGAGAGACGTAAGAGGTGACGTAATTGTAGCAAATCCTTTGATGAATTTTCTATAATAACTGGCGAAACCCAGAAAACGTTGAAGAGCTTTAAGAGAGTCAGGTCTAGGCCAATCCAAAATGGCAGAAAGTTTAGTTGGATCCATCTCAAAACCTGATTCGGAGATTACATATCCCAAGAAGGGTATGGATCTTTGATGAAAAGAACATTTTTCCAATTTGGCAAAAAGATGATTGGTTCTTAAGCGTTGAAGTACCCTCCTGACGTGATGTATATGATCTTGGTAGTTTTGAGAAAAAATTAAAATGTCGTCAAGATAAATGATGACAAAAATATTCAAAACATCCCGAAAAATCTCATTCACAAAGTGTTGAAAAACAGCAGGGGCATTACACAGCCCAAAAGGCATGACCAGATATTCATAGTGCCCAAATCGAGTGTTAAAGGCTGTCTTCCACTCATCCCCTTCGCGCATACGGATGAGGTTGTATGCCCCACGAAGGTCTAGCTTGGTAAATATGGTGGAACCTTGAAGATACGTGAATAATTCGGGAATAAGGGGTAAAGGATACCTGTTCTTGATGGTAATTTGATTTAGTCCTCTGTAATCGATACAAGGTCGCAAGCCGCCATCCTTCTTACCCACAAAAAAGAATCCAGCCCCTACAGGAGATGAGGAGGGTCGAATAAATCCTCTGGCCAGATTATCTTTGATGTATTCTTCCAGAGCTACATTTTCAGGCCTTGAAAGTGGGTAAGTCTTGCCTCGAGGATAAGGAGCTCCAGGGAGGAGATCAATGGGGCAATCAAATGGACGGTGAGGAGGAAGACGTTCTGCTTCTTTCTTAGAAAACACATCGACAAAATCTTGGTAAGGCATAGGTAAAGAACCAGTAGTGTCGGAAGTGAGAGCAATAGTGAGTGATGCCTTGGTAGGTTCTTGAAGACAATTAGTATGGCATGAAGACCCCCAAGAGGTGAGTTCCCCATGGGTCCAAGAAAAGGTGGGGTTATGCAATTGAAGCCAAGGAAGACCCAAAATTATAGGAAATTGAGGAGTAGAAATAACATCAAAACATATCTTCTCACAATGAAGGACTCCGACGGAAAAAAGTATGGGTTTAGTAGTAAACTGGATGAATCCGGAACCCAAAGGATCTCCACTCACAGTAGAGACAGAGACTGAAAACTTTTTTCTTATCAAGGGAATTGTGTGAGTATTCACAAAAGTGGAGTCAATGAACACTCCTCCTGCGCCAGAATCGATAAGAGCTTGGGTATGTATCTTGCTACCACCAATTTGAAGAGTCACTGGAACAAAAAGTTTATTATAGAGGGAATGAACTTCTTTATGGCTTAACTCAGTTCCCTGGACAGAAGTTAAGCCCTGGCTTTTACTGGCCTGGTAGGACAATCTCTTAATAAATGCCCTTTAAGGCCACAGTATAAACACAGGCCAAGAGAACGTCTTCTTAAACGCTCAGTTTCTGTTAATTTTATGGTTCCAACTTCCATAGGTTCAGCTTGGTCAGGAGAGGAAGAAGTAGGCGTTACTGGGTTAGAAAAACGAGGAGCCAGACGAAAAGGGGTTCGAGTTGAAGACTTCTGATTTCTTTCTCTTTCTTGTTGACGTTCCCGGTATCTAGAATCGAGACAGATACAAAGATTTATCAAGGCTTCAAGGGATTCTGGAAGTTCCCGATACACCAATTCGTCTTTGAGACGTTCTGAAAGTCCTTTACGAAAAGCTGCTCTAAGAGCTCCTTGATTCCAAGTAGTTTCAGATGCAAGAGTGCGGAACTCAATAGCATACTGGGACACAGGTTGACCACCCTGTCGTAGGTCTAAAAGAGAGGCTTCCGCAGCGGAAGACCTTCCAGGTTTGTCGAACACGTTAGAGAATACTGAAAGAAAGGTATCCACATCCTGAAGTAAAGGATCATTCTTTTCTAACAAAGGTGATACCCAGGCCAAAGCTCTTCCTTTCATTAAAGAAATGAGGAATGTAATCTTAGAAGAGGGAGTAGCAAAGAGGTTAGGACTGTTACGAAAGTGAAGTCGGCATTGATTCAAAAAAACCCTACAATCTTCAGGATTCCCATCATATTTGTCTGGAAGAGGTATCCTGGGACTCAATTGTCCTTGTAATTGGTTGTTGGGATTTGGAGGAGGAGAAGCCTCAATAGGATTAGGATTGGGAGGGATAGGAGCAACCAAGCTCTGTAATAATGTAGTTATTTGATCTAGCTTAGAGTCCAAGGATTGCAAGTGGGTAGCATGAGATCCCAGTAATTGTCCCTGGTGAGCCACGGCCATGGATAATTCAGTGGGGTCCATTTATGGCCCGTTTGTAATGTCAGCCGTATATAGTCAGCCCAGGATCTAACCCAATTGCTAGCGTGAAAGATAGAACACACGCTAGCACACTGAGGAATATCCAGGACGTGACCCACTCAGGAAACAAATAAGTAGGGTACAAGGTTCTCCCAACAGAAATAGTAACACTGTATATCTTCTTGATTACAGGAAATACTAAAATAATGTCTCTTTAAGCAGGTTACCGGTAAACAAATGATAATAGGAAATAATGTCCCTTTAAGCAGGTTATCAGCAAACAATAGATAAATGCTCCTTCTTTGCAGGTTTGCAACAAATAAGATAATGTCCCTTTAAGCAGGTTATTAGCAAACAAATGATTAAAGATCCTTCTTTGCAGGTTTACAACAAATAAAGATAATGTCCCTTTAAGCAGGTGATTAGCAAACAAATGATTAATGCTCCTTCTTTGCAGGTTTGCAACAAATAAGATAATGTCCCTTTAAGCAGGTTACTAGCAAACAAATGATTAATGCTCCTTCTTTGCAGGTTTGCAACAAATAAGATAATGTCCCTTTAAGCAGGTTATTAGCAAACAAATGATTAAAGATCCTTCTTTGCAGGTTTACAACAAATAAAGATAATGTCCCTTTAAGCAGGTGATTAGAAAACAAATGATTAATGCTCCTTCTTTGCAGGTTTGCAACAAATAAGATAATGTCCCTTTAAGCAGGTTACTAGCAAACAAATGATTAATGCTCCTTCTTTGCAGATTTGCAACAAATAAAGATAATGTCCTTTTAAGCAGGTATTAGCAAACAAATGATTAGTACTCCTTCTTGCAGGTTTACAACAAATAGACAAGCAATGTCAGATAAACAAGGCAGATTAAATCCAGAGAGAGGTTCCTAGGAATTGGTAAGGAATTCAGGCACAGGAAAATCTCAGAAGGAAGAGTTGAAAAAATCAACAGAGTACTCACAGATCCGAAGACAGGATTTTACAAACGGGCCCCAAACAATATCTCCCGCCGAGATTTAAAGGATGAGAGAGAGGTCCGACATCAGAGGGAGGGTCAGAAAATACGTCACGTTGCTAGGCAACGTGACGTAAACACAACAGGAGAGCTCCGGGAGCCGCAGTGAGGCGGCGATGAACGGAAATCGTGACATTGCTGTCTATCTGCCATCCACATTCCATCTGCCTATCTGCCATCCACATTCCAGGAGTGGACAACTGGGAAGCGGATTTCCTGAGCAGAAAGACTTGTATCCTGGGGAGTGGGAACTTCATCCGGAGGTGTTCTCCAGTTTAATCCTTAAAATGGGGGGTGCCAGAGTTGGATCTGATGGCGTCTCAACAGAACTCCAAGCTTCCAAGGTACGGTTCAAGGTCAAGGGATCCACAGGCCGCTCTGATAGATGCTCTAGCGGTTCCTTGGGACTTCAGGCTAGCATACCTGTTTCCTCTGTTTGCTCTCCTTCCACAAGTCATTGCTCGGATCAAGGAAGAGAGAGCATCGGGTGATTTTAATAGCACCTGCGTGGCCTCGCAGGATATGGTATGCAGATCTGGTGGAGATGTAATCTCTCCCACCTTGGAAATTGCCTCTGAGGAAGGCCTTCTACTTCAGAGTCCCTTCCTTCATTCAAATCTTGTTTCTCTGAAGCTGACTGCTTGCAGATTGAACACTTAGTTCGGTCTAAGCGTGGTTTTTCTGAGTCGGTCATTGAAACCATGATTCAGGCGCACAAGCCTGTTACTAGAAAGATGTACCATAAGATATGGCATAAATATCTTTATTGGTGTGAAGTCAATGCAAAGTAGTCTAGCTGCAGACTGGAGCTCCACTCTAGACAGGAAACATGTGACCTCCACTGACTCTAGACAGGAAACATGTGACCTCCATTGACTCTAGACAGGAAACATGTGACCTACACTCAAAGCTTTTTTTTTTTTTTTTTTTTTAATCAACTTTAATGTAACAAACAACCTATAGACAATCATTCTGAAAACTAAACATTTTGCAGCTTTCTTATTCTTCTTAATGTGCACTCACAGTGGTTTATGCTGATTGTCATTTATAAGGCAACCACTGTGAGTGCACATTAAGAAGAACAAGAAAGCTGCAAAATGTTTCGTTTTCAGAATGATTGTCTATAGGTTGTTTGTTACATTAAAGTTGATTTAAAAAAAAAGAAGCTTTGAGTGGAGGTCACATGTTTCCTGTCTAGAGTGGAACTCCAAGTCTGCAGCTAGACCCTTCTCAGTCAATGGCTTCTTTTGCAGTAGGGTCAGGATTCCTAGGATTTTGTCTTTTCTCCAGGAAGGTCTGGAAAAAGGTTTGTCAGTCAGTACCCTGAAGGGTCAGATTTCTGCTCTATCGGTCTTGTTACATAAACGTGCAATCCTTTTGTCAGGCCTTGGTTAGAATCAGGCCTGTGTTTAAGTCAGTTGCTCCTCCTTGGAGTCTTAATCTTGTTCTTAAAGGGACACTGAACCCAATTTTTTTTCTTTCGTGATTCAGATAGAGCATTCAATTTTTATCAACTTTCTAATTTACTCCTATTATCATTTTGTCTTCGTTCTCTTGCTATCTTTATTTGAAAAAGAATGCATCTAAGCTGTTTTTTGGTTCAGAACTCTGGACAGCACTTTTTTTATTGGTAGATGAATTTATCCACCAATCAGCAAGAACAACCCAGGTTGTTCACCAAAAATGGGCCGGCATCTAAACTTACATTCTTGCATTTCAAATAAAGATACCAAGTGAATGAAGAAAATTTGATAATAGGAATAAATTAGAAAGCTGCTTAAAATATTATGCTCTATCTGAATCACGAAAGAAAAAAATTGGGTTCAGTGTCCCTTTAAGGTTTTGCAGCAGGCTCCATTTGAGCCAATGCATTCCATAGATATTAAGTTGTTATCTTGGAAGGTTCTGTTTTTTATGGCTATCTCTTCTGCTCGAAGAGTTTTGGAACTCTCAGCTTTGCAGTGTGATTCACCTTATCTTATCTTTCATGCCAATAATGCAGTTCTTCGTACTAAGTTTGGTTTTCTTCATAAAGTTGTTTCGGATAGAAATATTAATCAGAAAATTGTTGTTCCTCCTCTATGTCCTAATCCTTCTTCTCATAAGGAACGTTTGTTGCACAATTTAGATGTTGTGTGTGCTTTGAAATTCTACCTACAGGTGACTAAGGATTTTCACCAGTCTTCTGCCCTGTTTGTTTGTTTGTTTGTTTCTCTGGGAAACGTAAAGGTCAGATGGCTACTGCTTCTTCTCTTTCTCTCTGGTTGAGAGGTGTAATTTGTTTGGCCTATGAGACTGCAGGACAGCGGCCTCCTGAGAGAATTACAGCTCATTCCACTAGGGCTGTCTCCTCTTCTTGGGCTTTCAAAAATGAAGCTTCTGTGGAACAGATTTTCAAGGCTGCAACTTGATCTTCTCTGCATACTTTTTCCAAATTTTACAAATTCAATACTTTTGCCTCGGCTGAGGCTTCTTTTGGGAGAAAGGTTCTTCAAGCGGTGGTGCCTTATATTTAGGTCTAACTGTCTTGTCCCTCCCTTGTCCTCTGTGTCCTCTAGCTTGGGTATTGGCTCCCAACAGTAATTGAGGATGCTATGGACTCACCATATCTTAGGAAAGAAAACAAAATTTATGCTTACCTGATAAATTTCTTTCTTTCTAGATATGGTGAGTCCACGGCCCTACCCTGTATTTTAAAGACAGTTTTTATTACTAAACCACTGTCACGCCGCACCGCTCTAGCCGTTGCTAGGGACACGGCGTGGCCTGTATGCTCATTGCCTAGGGGGGAGTCGGCTCCTCTCTGCGTGCGGCGATGACGTCATCGACACGCGTTTTCTCCCTCAGAAGCCGGTTAGAATCTCCTGTGGCACGAATCCTGCGCCTATGTAAGTAACTCAGTCATACCTATCACTGCCCAAGTATAGGTGTTACTTACTGTTCTCCTGGGTTGTGCCTATTTGTATGCTGGACTGTTATATTGTTGCTGAACCTTGCCTGTCTGAACACTCTGCCTGTTTATCCCTTAAACTGCTGGATTGATATACTGCTGCTGAACCTTGCTTGTCTGACCACTCTGCCTGTTTAACCCTTAACTGCTGGACTGTTATATTGTTGCTGAACCTTGCCTGTCTGACCACTCTGCCTGTTTAACCCTTAAACTGCTGGATTGATATACTGCTGCTGAACCTTGCTTGCTTGACCACTCTGCCTGTTTAACCCTTAACTGATGGATTGATTTACTGTTGCCAAACCCTGCCTGCCTGACCATCCTAGTGGTTTACCTCTGGACTGCCTTACTGTTGCCGATGCCTGTCTGTCTGACCATCCTAGTGGTTTACCTCTGGACTGCCTTACTGTTGCTGATCCCTGTCTGCCTGACCACCCTAGTGGTTTACCTCTGGACTGCCTTACTGTTGCTGATCCCTGCCTGCCTGACCATCCTAGTAGTTTAGTCCTAAACTACCTTTCTCTGGTTTCCTGTCTGTTGCCGCCAAGAACTGTCCTGCCTGTGGTAAGTGCCACTTATCTAATTTTGCAAACCTTCTCTGCTCTGGGATATTTCCTATCATTCCGGCTCAACGCCGGGATAACAAGACTACTAGCTGAGTTCAGTCTGATAGAGTATCCCACGAGCATTAAATTATACTTGGGCCATGGAGCCAGATGAGGTGACACAAGCAGTTTATCTATAGGGACAGATGTTGGGAATCCATACCACACAGTTGCAGAATATGGATTCCAAGCTAGAGGCTATTACCGCTCAACTCTCCTTACTAATTACAGCAAGGAATACCGCTCCTGTTGTTGTACCGCCAGTCTCTACTCCTAGTACTACGGCTTCTTCCTCTGCTTCTGGAAGTATACCCCGGATACCATTGCCTGACAAGCATGAAGGTACTATGGATCGCAGGGGTTTTCTTAACCAATGCAGGCTGCACTTCCGTAATGATCCTCCACCTTTTAGTCTCACCAGTCAAGGGTCACCTTTATCATGAAGAAAAAACAAAATCGTCAGTAGCTGATGTAAAAGTTAAAAGTTTCTTTATTGGAAAAACTTTAAAACATGGAGGGTATGGAGGGACCACTTTGGTTTTAAGATAATTCTATTAAATTCTATTAAATAGCATTATTACTGGGAATGTTCACCCCTGTTCATCATGAGAGTATTTTAAGATAATTTGAACATTACAAAAATATATATCTAGGAGAGGTCCCTAAAACAGATAGAGGTAAACAATCACTAGTAATTTACACAGAATCTTAACTTCTCACACCTAATCTTATAAATCTTACCATTGTCATCAGTAGTTACATTATTTGTTGTCCAAATCTTGTACATATATCACTGATAATTTTCAGTAGACCCAGAGGATGGTCTGGAGTCTGAAGATTCAGTACATTTCTTGTCTCGAAAGTACCTGATATTTGTCTCCTCCCCTCCTCTGGGCCTGTATCTTCTCTATTATCATCCATTTAAGGGTGGCACAATTTTTATCATGTGTCTTTAAGAAGTGATCCACAACCGGGGTACTTATTTTACCCACTTTGATTGTGGATAAATGCTCACGTATACGTGAACGTACTTCTCTTGTCGTTAATCCTATGTACTGAAGATTACAAACTGAACACCATAATAGGTAGATTCAGTATGTAGATCTACAATTCATACATGAAGCCACCTCAAAGGTTTCCCCTGTAACAGAGGATTGAAAGGATGAACCTATATGTACATATTCACAGGCCTTGCACTGTGTATAACCACACCTATAGGTACCCCTATGTCTGAGCCAAGAAGACTGTGTAGCTGATGCAGGTTTCTTTAGTTGGGATGGAGACACTATGCTCCCAATTGATTTGTTTCTTCTATAAGAGAATCTACAGCCCTTCCTAACTGCATCAGCAAGACCATCGTCAGCTGCAAGTAATTTAAAATGTCCCCGAATTATATTACAAATGCTCTAATACTGTTCTGAGTAATCCGTGACAAATGTTAATTTACGTTCTGGAGCCTTATTTGTTTTTGTACAATCCTTTAAAAGGACCTCTCGGTTTATATTATCAACCTCTCTCCTAGCTTTTTTAAGTACACTGTTGCTATAGCCTCTGTCTCTCAATCTTCCCTGTAAAGCATCAGCATGCTTTTCAAAGTCACCTGTTAATGTGCAATTTCTTTTAAGGTGGACAAACTGTCCTTTGGCTACTGAATAAGGTACCTGTCGGGGGTGACAGCTCTTAGCATGTAAAACACTGTTGCCCGAAATAGGCTTCCTGTACACTTCTGATGTAATATTGCCCAACTGCCAACCTTTTAGTTCAACATCCAAATAATGTATTTTTTGTTTGTTTGATTCATAGGTGAACCGTAAATTAAAGTTGTTTTGACCCAAGTACTCCACAAAATCCTCTACCGAGTACCTCTCACTGTCCCAAACAAATAATAAGTCATCTATGAAGCGGTGATACATTTTTATAGCCGGCCTAAACGTGTTACTATCTGCATAAATGTGGGACCGCTCCCACCAACCCATGAATAGGTTGGCATAAGTGGGGGCAAACTTAGCGCCCATAGCGGTCCCACAGTTCTGCATATAGAACTCCCCTTCGAATTGAAAATAATTATGCGACAAAAGAAATTCTGTGACCTCCAGCACAAAGGCCCTGAATGGCTCACCGTCTGTCGTCTCATTGGCCAAAAAACATTCTATGGCTTTTAAGCCTAACTTGTGTGGTATTGAGGAATACAATGCCACGACATCAACGGTGAGCCACACAGAATCCCGTGTCCATTCAATTTGTTCAACCAAATTCAAGATATGTTTGGTATCTCCAATATAGCTAGGAAGGGCACAGACCAGTGGTTGTAAAAGATCATCCAGCCACTCTGAGAGGTGTTCAAGCATTGACCCTATTCCAATAACTATAGGCCTACCCTGAACATTTTCTGTTGTTTTATGAACTTTAGGTAGGTGGTGGAATATTGGAATTACTGAATGTGTAACTGTCAGACGTTCGCCTGAGATAGATGAAAATCTTCCTATTTCCTAGAAGAGAGAAATACTTATGTACTAGATTTGAATCCAACTGTAGATATAGATACAAAGTATGTTTTGTTAGAAATTGATTAACCCTTGTTAGAGGTTTGTGGGAGATTTGTTGCTTAGGTAGGAGCTGGAAACATATGATGTAAGTAATCATACAATAAGCAACAGATCTAGCTTCAATATGAGGTGTAGGAGGTGTTCAAGTAGATCTTTAGTCAAAAGGAGGCTGCAGATATGACAGATGTACTGTGAACACAACACCAGGGTAGCGAAGTGAAAGTGCAGGACAAGGCAAATTAAGTTCAGTAAAGTTACTAGCTAAATGTTCTTACTGTTTGTAGAGAGATTGTTGGAGCTCTGAGCAGCTGCGATCCGTTGTGGAGAGAGACCCGATGAGAGAGCAGCTTCGGCGTGTGACGTCACTGCTGCAGTCCTGAGATGGAACAGGAAGTGACAGGCTGTCAGCTGTAGAGGGAGCGCAGAGAACGGAGGAGAGTTGGATGTCTCTAAAGAATATGCTCCGGTTTGGTAGAAGAGATCCGGCAGGTAGATGAATTACCTTTAAGTTGGCAATTACTTAGAAGGCTGCTGGTAAGGAGCGGTAACCGCTAAGGCATGAAGCAATAAGGTGAAGCTGGAGAATTCAGGAACAGGATCCAGAATAATCAAGCACTGATAAAACTGTGGGAGGTACTTTTATACCGGTGTATGAAGATAGGTACTCCTCCTAATTAAAGGGGAAGTTGTTCTATTGAGGAGATTATACATGACAGTAACATACAACTATTGACAAGTGTCATAGTCAATAAAACCATCTTCCACCGCCCCATCTAAAAGATGCATTAGTTGTCGTTGGAAAGAATCTGTGGGGTCTCCTGTAAGTCTCATGTAGCTGTCAGTGTCACCTAGTTACCTCAAGGCCTCTCCTACATAGTGTGATTTATTCATAACAACCACGGAGCCCCCCTTGTCCGCCTGCTTGATGACAATACTCATATTGTCACCTAGTGATTTCATAGCCTGTTGTTCCTGTATGCTTAAATTCCTCTTTACAGGCTTTTTCGTCTGATTGAGTATTCTCAAGTCAGCTTCAACTCACCTATAAAAAGTTTCCACTATGTTTCCTCTGCTCTGAATGGGGTAGAAAGTGGAAGGGTTCTTATATCTCTTGCATAAAGTGGATTGATTATTAGTAATATCCACTCCAATCTCCTGTTCCAACCCCCTCAGAGCTATGAGGTCACACATTTCCAGGAATTGAAAGCCATGATACACATTAACATTAGTTTGCCCATGCGGTGGTTCTACATTTATATCTGCATTAGTTGACGTGAAGTGTTTACAAATTGTCAAGTTACGTATAAATTTATTAAGGTCTAGCATTGTGTGAAACAAATTAAAATTCACAGTAGGTACAAAACCTAGACCTAAACTTAACACCTTGTATTCTTCTTTCGTCAAAACATGATCAGATAGATTTATGACGGTTTGTACTTTGAAGGTACCCTGGTTTGCCTCACCGGGTACCTCCCCTGTTGGGGTTGCATAGTAGCCGTCCCACCCCCCTGGAGCGCTGACCCATTTGAAAAACCTGCTCCATCTGTGAAAATTCTTCATCTCTACCTCCTGACTCATTCATAGTGGGTTGTTCTGAGGAATGTGTAGAATTACTAGAAGGTTGGTATCTTCTGTGTTGTTGTGTATGTTGTGTTTGAAACCTAGGCTGACCTGAGTGTTGTGCTGCATACACCCTATTGGGTCCCTGTCTTGCATCCATTCTGGTATACACATTACCTCGCCCTGAAAACCTGTTGTAGTTTGTATTTCTATTAACAGTTTCTTGGAGAGATTCATCCTCATTTGCTGATAATGTATTATCATCCCCAGATTCAGCTTCACTGTCTGAAAAGGTAACTGATCTGTTACCCCTACCTCTCTGTCTTCTGCCTCTACCTCTCCTAAATCCCCTGTTCATATTCTGACTCCTCCTATAATGGAATCTCTGACCCCTGTTCCAAATGTATACTTTGCAATTATCATAATCTAGTTTATCCCTTAGAAATTTGCTGTGCTTAGTGCTTACTATTTCTTCCTTAACTTCCATAATTGTCTTCTGCAAGACCACATCAAACTTGGGATAATCAATATTGGTACAATGGCTATTTAATAGAATTATCTTAAAACCAAAGTGGTCACTTTTGCTTAGTATGAATTTTAAAAAACAGTGATCAAAACTCATATGTTTTCCTCATGAGAGAGGAAAAATATTTTCCCCTAAAATGTATATTCTCTGGACAGTACATAAGGATATACTATTTTGCAGAGTAAATATTACATGGATACATCGTTAATAGGGTGCACCTTTATTATAAACATAATTAGGATTCCATGTGCTATATACTGTATATAAAGTTTCAAATGTTATTCTGCTTTTGATTTGTATATTTAAGATTTCAGAATCAAGTGAAGCATAGGTTGCAAAAATGCATTTAATATAAATGAAATATTGCATTCATCAAAGCACAGGTCAGTACTATAAGAATTGATGTGTTGTACCTTTAAATCTAAATTGGTTTTCAGAATTTCCACCAATCATACCCCAGAAGGGGGTTTTTAAGTTTGAATGTGTGCAGTGTATTTTAGGACTATGAGTACGGCGTTTGCCGAAACATGTTAGTCTGTTTTTCTTAAGAGTACATACCCTCCATGTTTTAAAGTTTTTCCAATAAAGAGACTTTTAACTTTCACATCAGCTACTGACGATTTCGTTTTTTCTTCATGCTTTGCAATATTGCCTAAGTCAGTAGCTGAAGATGCACTGCGGTCTGGACCTTCCCATTACCTCCCTTTGGATGGACCCACTTTACTGCCTAAACCAAGGGAATGCGGTGTATCATCGGCATCTGAGATTAATAACTGAATATTCGATAAGACAGCAGGAGCTGTGAAGAAAAAAGGTTTGCATATTCATCTGTCTAATTTTCCTCAGACTCGCTATCCCATCTACTCACAGCATACCGTTAACCAGGAAGTGACGTCACAACAGACGCAAGGACACAGAACACGCTGAATCCGCATGGTGTGGACGGACAGGAGTCCGGAACAGCAGTTGAAGAGATTACAGAGATCCCGGGCCTGAGGTATTGTTGTAGAGGGGTATTGAAGGGAGCTGAGAGGTACTGAGCTTTTGGGAGCACAAGATAAATAACCGTGGTATTGATATTCTTACAAGTGCCGTTGCATACTATTGCTTGAGCATAAAACACAGTGATACACCGCAGCTTGGGGGCATTTGTTTAAGTGGTCAACAGCGCTATATACATATACATATTACAATGGTGGATAAGAGCGTTTGTGTATATATACACATATAAGAAAGAGGAGCATTGATAAAGTCAATTAAAAGCAGATATTTCGGTTTTTATTTGGGAAGTTGCTTATGTATTTTTAATCTGGACATTATCCTGATTGGAAGCAATTACTATTGTGTTACACTGAGCCATATTCTTTTCACCTTTATCATATCCTTACTGAAAGACAAGGCCCTAGCCTGGGTCTCCCCTTTTGGAACAGAACGCTCCACTCCTGCATGATGCTGATGATTTCATTTCTGCATTATCTTCTGTGTTTGGGACTTCTGGCTGTACCTCTGCTGCAGAATGTTCTCTCCTGGACCTCCACCAGGGCAATAGAACTGTGGCACAATTTGCCATTGAGTTTCGCACCTTGGCACTTGAAACCACTTGGGATGGCAGTGCTCTCAAGGCAGCCTTTAGGAGGGGTCTTACATGAACGCATCAAAGATGAACTCACTTATTGTGACGTTCCTTCTTTTTGACTTTATATCACTTTGTATCAGTCTGGACTCTCGCTTCCAGGAGAGACAAGCCGAAAGAGACAGAACCAGGAGGCTCCTTCCCTCCCGTTCTCCTATGCATCCGGCTTCGGCAGTATCCTCTACCCCTTCAACAGCTCCAGTTACCCCAGTGGAGGAACCCATGGATCTCTCCTTCTTCAAACCTTCAGAATCTGAAAGACAGAGAAGAGATTGAGACTATGCTTTAATTGTGGGTCTAACACCCACCAACTAAAGGACTGTAACATTCGGCCGGGAAAAGCCAATGCCTAGGGGATAAAACTGGGTACCTCTAAGCATGATCATTACTAAATTCCCTCATTCCACTCGGATTCTGGTACCTGTAACCCTTACCTTTCTTCATAATAAAGTCCACACTCAAGCCTTCATTGATTCAGGGGCAGCTGGAAACTTTGGCTTGCCTCTACTGCAGAAAAGACATTGTCTCAAAATAACTACTCTGGATGGCACACCCCTTGGTTCAGGGTTGATCCATTTTGAGTCAGCACCCCTGACCCTGACTGTGGGAGTCCTTCATACCGAAAAGCTGCAGTTCGAGGTCATTCATTCCTAAGCACACCCGGTCATCCTTGGTCTTCCTTGGCTTCGGGTACACAATCCACAGTTCGACTGGGCAGAAGGACAACTGGCCTCCTGGGGTACCTCCTGTTTCCACTCCTGTCTTGCTAAAGTCACTCCTTTGCCCTGCATTCCCATAGCCAGTATACAGACTCCTCCAAACCTTCCTGCAGTATATGCAGACTTTGCAGATGTGTTTGAGAAAAAAGCAGCCGACATGCTGCCACCCCACCGTCCTTATGACTGCAAGATCGACCTCTTTCCCGAAGCCGCACTTCCTAAAAGGGAGGACTTATCCACTCTCCAAAGCTGAAACCAAATCCATGGAGGAGTACATCCAAGAGAACCTGGCTAAAGGATTAATTTGCCCTTCCTCCTCTCCTGCTGGGACAGGCTTCTTTTTCGTCAGTAAGGATGGTGGGCTCAGACCTTGCATCGATTACAGGGCCTTGAACAACATAACTATCAAGAATCGCTATCCCATTCCTTTGATCACCGAACTGTATGACTCACTCTAGGATGCTCGCTTCTTCACCAAGCTGGATTTACGTGGGGCATACAATCTGATTTGTATCTTTCCAGGCCACAAATGGAAGACCGACTTAACACAAGATCTGGGCATTATGAATACCTTGTAATGCCCTTTGGGCTGTGTAACGCCCCTGCAGTCTTCCAGGCATTTGTCAGCGATTTGTCTTCCGTGACCTCCTCTACCGCACTGTCATCGTCTATCTGGATGACATCCTTGTTTTCTCTTCCACTTTAGAGGAGCATCATAAACACGTAAGACATGTTCTTCTACGTCTCAGAGAAAATTCTTTAGTAGCCAAGCTAGAAAAATGTGAGTTTGATCAAGTTCAGATCCAATTCCTTGGTTATGTCATCTCGAAGGAGGGTTTTGCCATGGATCCTGCTAAACTCACTGCAGTTCTAGAATGGCCTCAACCTACTTCTTTAAAGGAATTACAGAGGTTCCTGGGGTTCTCCAATTATTACCGCAAGTTTATAAAGAACTTTTCTCAAACAGTCGCTCCTCTCACTGAATTGACAAAACGGAACAAAGACTGTAAACATTGGCCTCCTGAAGCCATAAATGCCTTCGCCTGTCTGAAAAAGGCTTTCTGTTCTGCTCCTGTGCTCCGCCATCCTGATCCTGACCTACAGTTCACTTTAGAGGTTGATGCCTCTGAGATAGGGGCTGGAGCAGTTCTAACCCAAAGGGATCCTTTGACTTCCAAGTCACACCCTGTAGCCTTTTTTCTCTAAACGCTTTACTCCTGCTGAGTAGAATTATAATGTGGGTAATCGTGAACTCTTAGCTATTAAGATGGCTTTGACTGAATGGCGTCATTGGTTAGAGGGCAAGGCCATACAGATTCTCACCGACCACAATAATCTGACTTACCTAGAGACTGCTCATCGACTCAATCCTCGACAGGCCAGGTGGGCCTTGTTCTTTTCCCATTTTAACTTTGTAGTCTCTTATCTTTCTGGGACCAAGAACAAGAAGGCGGACGCCCTTTCCCGTCAGGTCCCTCACTCAAGTGACTCCTCTGAAACTCCTATTGAACACATCATACCACCCTCCTGTGTGGTTGCTCAACTAAATACCACCCTTCTGCAAAGATTGCAACATGCCCAGTCCAGTAAACCTCCTGGAGCCACTGTGGCCATTGATATCCTCTTTGTACCTATGCACCCCTGTGCTATCCTGGGCTCATGATAGTAAACTCTCAGGACATCCTGGTTTGACTAGGACTTTTAAGCATCTTTCCCAACATGTATGATGGCTTACTATGAAGTTTGACACTTAGGATTTTGTGAAAGCCTGCACAACTTGTGCTGCCAACAAAACTCCCCAATTCTTACCTCCTGGCTTGCTCTAACCATTGTCCATTCCCAAACAACAATGGATTTCATTGTGGACCTTCCTCCTTTTGACCACCATACAGTTATCTGGGTTGTGGTGGATCGCTTTTCCAGACTGGCTCATTTTGTACCCCTAACCAAACGCCTTCTACCCAAGAATTATTGTTTCTTTTTCTCTTGCATGTGGTACGACTTCATGGCATTCCTGTGAATATTGTTTCCGACAGAGGTCCACAGTTTGTCTCCACCTTTTGGAGAGCATTTTGTAAGCTGATTGGAACCACTGTTTCCTTGTCTTCTGGTTACCATCCTCAGACCAATGGACTAACTGAGAGAGTAAACCAGGATCTTGAAGCCTACCATAGAGCCTTTGTCAACGCTCGCCATACCAACTGGTCTGAGTTGTTACCCCTAGCTGAACTGGCAAGAAACACTCATTGGCACTCTTCTCTTCGATGTTCTCCATTTCAAGCCGCAGCAGGGTATCAGCCTCGTGTCTTCTCTCTTTCTGCTCAGTCCACTGGGGTTCCTGCTGCAGACCGCCACGTTACGGAACTCACCGCTCATTGGCAAAGTATTCGCTCTCGCCTACGTTCAGCTGTCTCTAGATATAAGAAGTTTGCTGATCGTCATAGAGCTTCTGTACGTGCCATCCCAGTGGGTGAACGTGTTTGGGTCTTTACTCAACATACGTCTACGTCAACCCTGTCACAAATTGGGGCCTAGGTTTATCTGTCCTTATAAGGTCCTGAAAAGACTGTCTCTTGTTGCCTACAAAGTGTCCTTGCCCAAAACCCTGCGCATACACCCTGTCTTTTACATCTCACTACTCAAGCCTTACATCAAGAATAGATATACCCAGCTCCAAGCTTCTCCTCCTCCGCTCCTGGTCCTTGGTGACCCTGAATATGAGGTAGCTAAGATCCTGGACTCCAGTTACAGACTCAGACAACTGCAATATCTGATACATTGGAAGGGTTACTCTGTGACAGATCGTTCCAGGGTTCCTCCCTGCTCCATCTTTGGTCTCTAAATTCCATGCTACTCAACCTTTGAGACAGACTCTGGTTCCCGGAGGGAAACCTTCAGAAGGGGGCTATGTCACGTCGCGCCGCTCTAGCCGTTGCTAGGGACGCAGCGCGGCCTGTATGCTCGTTGCCTAGGGGGAACTTGGCTCCTCTCTGCGTGCAACGGTGACATCATCGCCGCATGCTTTCTCCCTCAGAAGCCGGTTAGGATCTCCTGTGGCGCGAATCCTGCGCCTATGTAAGTAACTCAGTCATACCTATCACTGCCCAAGTATAGGTGTTACTTACTGTTCTCCTTGGTTGTGCTTATTTGTATGCTGGACTGTTATATTGTTGCTGAACCTTGCCTGTCTGACCACTCTGCCTGTTTAACCCTTAAACTGCTGGATTGATATACTGCTGCTGAACCTTGCTTGTCTGACCACTCTGCCTGTTTAACCCTTAACTGCTGGATTGTTATACTGCTGCTGAACCTTGCTTGTCTGACCACTCTGCCTGTTTAACCCTTAACTGCTGGATTGATTTACTGTTGCCAAACCCTGCCTGCCTGACCATCCTAGTGGTTTACCTCTGGACTGCCTTACTGTTGCCGATCCCTGTCTGTCTGACCATTTTAGTGGTTTACCTCTGGACTGCCTTACTGTTGCCGATCTCTGTCTGCCTGACCACCCTAGTGGTTTACCTCTGGACTGCCTTACTGTTGCCGATCCCTTCCTGCCTGACCATCCTAGTGGTTTACTCCTGAACTACCTTTCTCTGGTTTCCTGTCTGTTGCCACCAAGGACTATCCTGCCTGTGGTAAGTGCCACCTATCTCATCTTTCAAACCTTCTCTGCTCTGGGATATTCCCTATCATTCCGGCTCGACGCCGGGATAACAAGACTACTGGCCGAGTTTGGTCTCATAGAGGAGTATCCCACGAGCATTACAACCTCAGGCACCTCTACACCTTGTGTTTCTCCTTTTCTCCATTTTCCTTCGAATGAATGACTGGGGATTGTGGGAAGGGGAGGGATACTTAACAGCTTTGCTGTGGTGCTCTTTGCCTCCTCCTGCTGGCCAGGAGTGATATTCCCAACAGTAATTGAGGACGCAGTGGACTCCCCATATACGGAAAGAAATTTATCAGGTAAGCATAAATAGAACATATTCTGCTATGTGCAGAACAAAGTAATGTGAAATATTTACAGTAAATACACTTTATTAAATTTGAATATTGCATATATATGCTTTTTCATGTTTTCATCTACTTGACTGCAAAGGGCTCCAATGCACATATATATCTTATTGTGTACATATGTATTTATGTGTTTATATGTGTATATATGTCTGTAAATACATATATACACATATAAATACATATGTACACACATATAGACATATAGATATACACATACATACATATTTAGACATGTGTATGTATGTATGTCTATGTTAAAGCTCTTTGCCTTTTTTTTCTAACGCCTGAGACCTCATATCTTTGAGCCTTTATAACTTTTCACAATAATTTTTATTAGATAGTGTTATTATAAGTGTAACTGTCCATTTAAATGTATTTTTAATGTTTTTGTGCACATTTTTGTTTCACAAAACAGTTAACCAGAGATCTGAGGTCACGCTATCCCGGCACGCCTCAACTTAATTTGCACTCAAACTATTTACTTTCAACTTGTAATACGAGTGCTACATCCAACGCGCAAACAGCCACAATAAATCAGATATCCTTTTTGTGTAACTGATAATCTGACCTAAAATATTTAGACACTTTTTTAAGCACCTCATCAGCTTCTCCTCTGACTTGCTTGCGGCTTTCTACCCAGCCTAGAGTAGCTCATGCACGCCGCACTGACGGTCTCACTGCTAATGTCCAACTCAACAACGACACTGACTGTCTGAGCCACAGATCTGCTTCTCGAAGCAGCAGCAGCAGCAGCTCCCAATATCCCTCTCTACACAGCCAACAAATGCGCAGTTTTATTAGGCTTCCCGCCTAGGTATCAATCTCAGCTGCTCCTGGTCCTGGACCTAATTGGATGGGGCCACCATAGAGGCATCGTGGCAAAATCACATCTCACAAACAGGAAAGTAAATCTGTAGACTTTCCACAAAAATGCCCACAGCATGGGTGATAGTAGAAAAAACATTGCAGTGGGGGGAAAAACTGAGATTTATATTGAACTGTGTGGGACTTTTTTTGTTCAATAAAATCCGTGACTTTCAATATGGCAACCCTATATGTATGGGCATGTGTTCATAAATACAGTTTTTATATATATATATATATATATATACACATAGTGCTAAATTGCAGCAGACTAGTAAACAATTTGACTTTTTCCTATCTTAAACATTGAGTGGATTAGTAACATTTTCCCTCTAAGCTAGTAACTTTTAACCCCTTACTAGTAAATTATACTTTATATACTAAACATCAGGAATTTGCGCACATCCACTTGCAAGTAAACAAAACATTTTTAAATGCTACAAAAATTGCCTGCAATAATCACGTAAGCATTTATATTAAAATTCGGATCTTAGTCACACAATCTGTATGGGCTGAATCATTCCTGCTTCTCTCTTTATAATAGAATGAGACTCCCTGTTTTTTTATATAACTTTGTGGATTTGTATTTAAAATAAGGGAGACTGACCATTGGTTAAAGCGCCTCACCCAAGCTCTGGTGTAATCATGCATTATAGTTCAGTTATATATATAAAGCCAGGGCGTTTCATTCTATAATAGAGAAGAAGGAATGATTCAGCCCTTAAAGGCAAAGCACTGTAGTGCTAGGACCAGTCACTATTGGGACACCTTGTAAGTTGGTGATTGGCTAAGCAGAGTATGGCCATATTGTGTGACCAAGATCACAATTTTAATATAAAAACATAAGCAGACAGTTTTTGCAGCATTTAAAATTGTTTTGTTTATTTGCAAGTGGTTTAGTGTCAATACCCTCTGTTTGTGTAACTATTTGATGTTATTGGCTGCACTCCCAAAGATGAATTTAAATGACATTATTTTATATAGATTAGAGGAAGTGAAGACCCTGTATGCTTAACTCTTCCATAGCCAGATTTGTCATCCGAATTCACACAGCGCACCCTAGGCTGTCACTTGCATCCAATCTATTTCACTCTTACTTGCATTACTGCCAGCTGTTGTTAAGCTGCAAGTGCGAGCTGTCATCTGAGCATGTGCAAATCGTCTCAGTCTCGGGAGAACATATTACAACTACGTATAGTGCGAGTGCGACTGCTCTATACATCACTACACTACAGAAAAGGAAATGCAAGCGGAAGAAGGGAAGAACAAAACACTGTGGCCATAGGGTACTAAAGACACGTGCACACTCCTGAGCCTACCTAGTTTTACTCTTCAATAAAGGATACCAAGAGTACAAAGCAAATTTGATAACAGAAGTAAATTGGAAAGTTGTTTAAAATTACACGCTCTATCTGAATCATGAAAGTTTAATTTTGACTTTACTATCCCTTTAATAATTTAGTTGCACAATGTTATCTACAATATAATGTTGTTATTTTGGCATCCTGGTTGTCTAGGAGACGCTGTGAAGCGTTTCATGTAGTTATGATGAAACCAGAAGTGACGTCAGTATACTTCCGATATCACCAACTCAAAGTTTGGAATGGAATGCAGAGGCGTGTCGTAGTCATGGAAGTGACTGCACTATTTATTGCACTGGTTTGGTATAGTAATTATTCTGAAGAAGAGGTTTTAATGTCTCTGAGACTTCAATAAATTACACTTTTACACTTAAAGGGCCAGTAAACCTAAAAAATAATGTTATATAATTCTGCACATAGTGCAGAATTATATAACATTATATTAGCGTTAGCTTTATACAAGCTAATATTCCCTGTGAATTTTTATAAAAAAAGACTGTTTTTCAGACCCGCTCTCTGTGCTCTTCTGAGCGGGTCTGTTTTTATCACAGAGCGCATCTGGCCAGCTGTCTAGTCACAGCCCGGCCCGACCACGCCAGTATACTCAGTGCAGCTCGCTCCCGCTGTTAGACAGAGCAGGAGCGAGCTGCACTGAGTATAATGGCGCTTGTACAAAGCTAACGCTAATATAATGTTATATAGTTCTGCACTATGTGCAGAATTATATAACATTATTTTTTAGGTTTACTGGCCCTTTAATGCTGGAAATTTACTATGAAGTACACATTAAATGCTCCCTTGTTTAATTTGTATCTGAATTTTTATTTCCTTTTATTTAAAGTTTAATCTATTGCTCAATTAGAATTACATGATAGCTACAATATTTTCTACTAATAAATAAACATTTGTTAACATTTTTTTTTGTTTTAAAAACTGTATTTAGTCTTACTCTTGATACTTTTAATTGCTAAAATAAAATATATTGTAAAGGAGGTGCCATGATATAATACACTGAGCAAATAATAGTGATAATTATTTTGTTTTCAAACTGATTTTAGAGAAGGTGGCGATTTTGTTAAACTGTCTCTTGGGGGCCGATGATCTAAAATTTACCGGCTTGGATTAAAATTAAATTACGAGGGGGGCGGAGCCAACTGTCACAGAGGAAAGACGTGTTACTGCAGAGCTCCTGAGGCCTGATTATTAAAATCATTATCTATAGTGTTTTAGGAGCTTCTATATCCTGATTATCAAGCTCTTAGGATGGGAGAACCTTCCGCATACCTAATCTCTATTTTGGAAGGACTGATTGACAAAGCCAACAATCATTTTGGCAGCTTAAGAGCCAGCATTGTGGAACTCCGCAACCAAGATGGCGCTTGACACCCACGTGGCTGACTTTTCGTCTACAACACACTCTTCTGAGCCACCACAAGAAAAGCATTTCAGTAGTGATTCAACTACACTCTTACCCGGCAACAATCTGTCACAGGCATGCCCAGCTGAAACGGTCCAAATAGGGGCCGCTGTGTCTGAGTCAGCGGAATATCTACAGATCGCGAAACAACAGCGCTCCCTGCTCTTTTTGCCTCCTTGCCCAAGTTGGCAAATACCGCCAACACCTAACATCCTCAAGGCTACAGACGGCGCAGAGAAATATCGCGGGCAGATAGGAGAGACCCTACGCTCACCGCTTGAGAAGTCCTGTGACAGAGGTGAGGTTTACCCGGAGGCCATTTGCCCCTGCATCTGCTCCGCAGCTATCAACCTGGGGGTTCGCGGATTGTCTGCCCATCTAATGCCGCATAAGGAAAATTTAGGGTTACACCGCTTCCTTCCTGCACTGATTGCTCAGGACCTAGCTCTATCTGGGGCCCATAGATCGGATGCCATACATCACATTGATGTACTGAAAGGCCATTTTGATCCGGGAGGCCGCTCTTAGGACATTCTGGAAAGGGAACTGTGATCTATCTAAACTTTGCCTATCTCACATTTGTTTCAGAAGTTCCCCAACAGATATATGTGCTTACATTATGATACGGTGGTATGTGAACTTGTGCAACCTGGCAGGACTTTTACATGCATAGGCCTGATTTCATATATATTTCTGGGCTGTAAAGTCACTCCAGGGAATCAGAGATCACCCCTTATACTGTGAAGAAGGCTTAGAATTCTGAGGTCTGACCCAAATGAATAACATTTATTGTCTGCTAAGGATAATTTTGGAATATACATACACAGTTTTATATCCTAGATTAATGTTTAGGACGCTTGCGTCAATGATATGGTCCCACTGCCTTCACAGGCATTTATGTGTCTGAAATGTACTTGGTCTGGGCACTGTTTCTGTTTGCTAGTTTCTGGTTATAGACCTAGTTCATGTATGTATACTAAAAGAGTACCCTGGAGCACAACCACACTGTGAGATAAATACCATTCCCCACTGATGTCTATTTCATCCAAAATGTATATATTCTATGCATGTGAAACTGTTTATAGATTCCTGTTATAACTTAGAGTGCATAACCTTGTTGTGGGTGGATATACTAGCACTTGGTAGGAGCTGATAAAGTGAATCTTTCTTTGTTTATACTTAAGGTACTTGTAGCAAAGAAGTTGTATACCCTTAACACTTTATGTATATCATATGACCTCCAGTAGAGAGCCTACTAGACCCAATAATATACTTTGCAAAAATGGCTTATATAACAGTTTTCTAAACAGCTACAGAGAGTATTAACTCCCCGCAGAAATATATCCATATACTACCTTAGGACAGGTACATTCCTGCCCAATTCCTACTATATCACTCCTTTCCAGTTTTTTACTTTACTAGTTTATTGCTTATAAAAGTTTGACTGAGTTATATACTCCCATAGACTATAGTCACAGGCTGCCACACAAATTTACTTGATACGTCTCCTGTAACTACTAGTTATGTCTGTGTAGTCTTTCTTTATCTTCTCATTTCTAGGTTTATTTTTAGCCCATAGCTACATTATGGACACAGACAGTCACCCCATTTTGCTGTCTATCACTCATTCTTATGTATCTAGATATCATATAGCCCAATGGTAGTGTGCACTTGCCTCTAGATATTGCAGAATAATTTTAGGTGCCAATGTTTTGCTGTGTTGCACCTCTCTTATTTTGTGTTCTATCCCTTTACATTGTCTTATTGTATAATTTCACATTGGGATAGGATATTGAGGCTGCACATATAACCAAATAAAATTACTATAGCTTCACTGATAGCTCCTATGCTACTTCCTATACACTTGGGTATATTCTTCTAGCTGATACTTAGAGTCCTTGATAAAGAATGGTTAAAATAGCATTGCTCTTATATCTCAGTACCCAGAGTATGTATTAAGGACAAAATAATGCAGATAGAGTTTGCAATATGCTGTTTGAGTTTTTTATCTTTGGAAATCTAGGTCCAGAACGCTTTCTCATATAATGGGTCTTATACCTTCTTCCCTAACTAAGCTGCGCACAACTATTTTAATAGAGCTCTATTCTACATTAAGTAGCTATTTAGAAGCTGTGCACTTAGCTGATGCTCTGGGAATTTTACTTTAATGCATAGGCTTACTCAATGCTCTTATGATATGTTTGTCATGCCTTATAATAGCCTATTGTCACCTGCTATCTTTGCATGTCTCTATAATAGATTGCAGTAACACCACTAACTGGTTAGCTAGATCCTATGCATATAATCATACAGATAGCTTATTAGTTGCTTTCTATCTACTTAGGTATACTTTAAAGACAAAATAATACAGATAGAGTTTGCAATGTGTTGTTTGAGTTTTTTATCTTTAGAAACCTAGGACCAGAACGCTTTCTCTTAGGTTAATGTACAACACTAGAGGTCAAATGTCATATGACCCAAGCTGTTTCTTAGTTATATTCCTAACTCTCCAATACATGTCATAGAAGCCCCTTCATGTCTCTTCGCCTGTTTTCCTATAAGGCTCCGCCCCTCCACACTCCACACTTCCCCATATAAAAGGTATGCTGTTATACTACAGAATCTAGCGCTTCTGTCAGACAGGTCTCTTATTATCTCACTTTAGGGGTAATGTTTGTTTAATTATAAGTTAAATGTCAAAATTGTATATGCTTGGAGAATGGGTTTGATGTGTGATGTCTTTTATTGTCATTCATACAGAGTTGCTTAGTCCCTGAGAGTCAGTTCAGACTATTTTTCTATATATATATCACTATAGTTACCCTTTGGGGCTACCCTGCACTATCTCCCTGTGTTGCGTGGGCGGTCTGTCAGCGGCCGAGACAGTCTGCTGTAGCTTTAGCAGGAATTATATCCGAACAACTCTCTGTAAATCTAGTTAGCACAACCCTAGTTATAGTACGTTTAAAGCTTATATTATGAACGTTTATGTAACCGTATATATCTATAACACACCAATAATTTATATAGCTATAAAGGAAAGCATGTCTAGATATCTTATCACTATAATTGAACCTCAACTTCATTGTTAGCTCCACCGCAGCGATTGAACGGCTCCGCCCCTCCATCACCCCTCCTTTAATTGAGCGGCTCTTGCCCGTTGATTTTCCCTCCCCCCTATATACTTCGGCCCAAGAGTGGCCGACCCATATGCTATTTCTCCATAGGCTAATACTTTGATTCAGATATATTTAGGAGAGTTTACTTCTATATTATGGAGATCATTTGCCAGTAATATAACACAAAATGAAGTTCTATCCCATTTCACCTAAAACTTTTGTCTATCACCATGTTAAAATCTGATATGTAATTCTCTCTGTAAATGTGCATTTTGTTTTGCTCCCAATATGTACTAATAGACAATGTGATACTTTCTCTGATGTAATATGACTCCAATAGTGAATTTTGTTTGTAAATCTTTATTTCAACTTCAATAAAAATTATTTACAAAGAAAAAAAAAAAAATTCAATTACAACCCTAGAATGTGCAGTCCTCCTCCCTCAATTGTCTAAGAAAAAGGGCTGAATCTGAAAATCCTGGTGAATTGTGGAATGACTTCCATAGGAAGTAATGAAGGTCTCTTGAATGTAGAATCTCGCAAGGGAGAACAAATGTGACACAGAGGGCTCGGTTTCTGAAGCTGTTGGCCGTATTATGACTGCAGGTTCTTTTGTTGAAAAGCATACCTATGCTAGGCAGACTTAGGAGCAGCAATGCACTACTAGGAACTAACTATTGATTGGTGGCTGCCAGGGCCGGATTTCCCATTAGGCACAGTAGGCATGTGCCTACAGGCGCCTTGCAGTGAGGGGTGCCTCCCTGTCAGTAATAATTAATTAAATTTAGTAAGAATTGTGCTGCCAGGTGCTTACAGAGTCGAGTGTTTCATTGGGAATATGTTACAGCAGTTGAGGGAGCCATGAAGGAGAGAGGGGCAAATATTAAAACTAAACCCCTCCCATTTTCGCCAGGCATGTTTAGTTTCACTTTTATTTTATGTACTTCTGTTGCCTCACACAGCCAAGCTCCATGCTGATGTGTAGCAGACACTTTTTGTTGAGGAATGAAAGCTTCCAAACAACGGGTTAGGACTGTACAAGGCTTCTAATGCTGCCTAGAATTACAACATAACAAGCAGAACAATTTAACCCCTTGGCTACCAGAGAGGGTTGCAGTGTATTCACTTGTTATGTGCTGTAGGGCATTTTTATAGCCAGGGGGTTAAATTCTGCTTCAATATGAATGTTGTTGTTCTATAAAGGCCTTGGAGGTTATGTGGGACTAGCTGCTCTGCTCTTTATTACAAGTTGCCAATTGTGATTTACAGTCTTTAGGGCACTTTGACAACAAAGTATGTAGACTGTAAGGCTGTAAAATGTCTATGTGTGTAAACCACTCACATGGCATATTTGTTTGTATGTATGTATATGTATGTATATGTATGTGTGTGTGTATATATATATATATATATATATATATATATATATATATACACATACACACACATCACATTAAAAATTGTTAATCTGTTCTTTTATCAAATAAGTGTGGTATTTTTGTATTGTGGTAAATTGAATTTCCAATTTCTAATTTTAAACACCTTTGTTGACCCCTGGATTACATATAATCTACAACATTCCATGTTTTCCTTTGAGAGCAACATCATATTATATTTATATTTCAGAACAAAAGAAATGTAACATCTGTGTGTATTTGTACCAAAAATATCAGAGTTCACAAGATTTTTTTCATGTAGTGGAAAAAATACCTACATTTTATGTTTTCTTCCACTGGCTGCACAGGTTGTTGATGAGCTTGCATGCTGCTAGTTTTAATATTGCTATTGTTTACACAAAACTGTGTTTAACTCCAACAAAATGTTAAGCACATAGTCAAAGTCATCTCCAGAAAAGCAATACACTAATGGCTTGTCAATAAACATGTCCTATGAGCCCATCTGGGTCTGCACAGATGTGTATTGCTGTCTCAGAACTGACATTGACTATGTGTTTAACTCTTTTGCAAGAGGCTAACACACTTCTGTGCAAGCACTAGTGCAATATTAAAATGCCCTAGCAAACTGTCACATTTTATGTCCCTTTAAATAGGGTTTTCTTTAGAATATTTTGCATTAAAAGTTTAACATGATTTGTTTTTGTTATACATAATAGAAATTGTATGGCCATTTGAGTCAAGTGAATATTGATTTTTGGTGTAGCTTCCATTACAACAAATATTGCAATTGGTGTGTGTATTTGTGTATCTCCATAAAAAGGAAAATGTAATTTTACATCTAATATTTATTTTTAGTTGTCCTAAATAATAATAAAAAAAGTCCTAAATTGTTCCACTTTTTTTTTGGGGGGGGGTTAGGGGGGCGCTTCAGGTTTTTGTGCCTACAGGCACCTGAGATGTAAATCCGGCCCTGGTGGCTGCACATAGATGCCTGTTGTCATTGGTTTACCTGTTGTGTTCAGCTAGCTCCCAGTAGTGCATTGCTGTTCCTTCAACAAAATATGCCAAAGAGAATGAAGCAAATTTGAAAATAAAATAAAATTGGAAAGTTGTTTAAAATTGCATGCTAGTTAAAGAGACATGAAACCCACGTTTTTTCTTTCATGATTAAAATAGAACATACAATTATAAACAACTTTCCAATTGACTCCTATTATCAAATGTGCTTCAATCTCTTGCTGTCCTTTGTTGAAGAAGCAGCAAAACACTACTAGAAGCTAGCTGATCCAATGGCAAGAGAAATATATGTGCAGCTACCAATCAGCAGCTAGAGCCCAGCAGTGCATTGCTCCTCCTGAGCCTACCTAGGGATGCTTTTTAATAAAGGATAACAAAAGAATGAAGCAAATTAGATAACATAAGTAAATAGTAAATTTGTTTAAAATCACATGCTCTATCTGAATCACAAAAGTTCCATTTAGACTTTACTGCCTCTTTAAGAAAACCAAGAAGCTATTTTCTATCATGATGTAAATTCCCATTTGCTGCAGACATTTAATACAAATGTCGTTGTGTACAATTACTACAAGCTTTTACGCGTAATTATATTACAAGTTTTACTGCGTATATTCAATACACTTTTGAAATACTTATTTATTTTATTGAAGTATGTGTCTTGTTGTTGCTCACAGAAATGTAGATTATGCCCCTTATCGAGCTATGCAGTTCTATGCAGCTCTAATGATAAAATGTGCCTTTTGTTAATCCCATGAATTCTCTCATAGCACTGACAGATCTTTTTAGAGAATCCTGAGCCTGAACAGTGACCTTTAGATAATTGGGACCATAGTGTGACTTGACAACTCTGATATTTGTATATATTCAAAGACAATAAAAGATAATGTTCATATAGACTAACATGAAAGTAGCCCACACGCTAATATCTCTGTACTACCGGCCTTTTAATCCACATAAGGCACATTCTTTTATCAGCTAACATTATCTGTCTGGTCAATAACTATATCTCCTCCATCCTACTAGCAAAATAAATACATAGCTTTAGAGTACTCATTCATTCCAAACAAGAGGGAGCTTTTTAGGAGATTCATGAAATCCTGATTTTGGGATGAATGAGGGGAGGCGATCCTAGATCAGTTAATTATCCTCAATGACAAGAACGGGTTTTCATGTGCTTACAGGCAGCAATCAGCTACCCAGGGTACTGATCCAAAAATGGGCTAGCCCCTAAGCTTACATTCCATTTTTTTTTCAAATA
The DNA here is from genome assembly GCF_027579735.1 of Bombina bombina. Lineage (NCBI taxonomy): Eukaryota > Metazoa > Chordata > Amphibia > Anura > Bombinatoridae > Bombina > Bombina bombina. The sequence goes on along the minus strand of NC_069501.1, from coordinate 560,274,521 downwards.
AAGATACTTAGAGAATGAAGAAAAATTGATAATAGGATTAAATTAGAAAGTTGATAGTTTAGGATTATTTAAAAATAAAAATTAAAAAGCTGTTTCTGCTATCAAACGGGCTGAGCTTGCAAGGACAATAGACCTCATTATTTCTCGCTACACACATTGTCTTCCTTATCTAATCTTTCACTGGACACACACAGACCAAGACTTAGAACATTGGAAAAATAACAATTTACTAACTCTCTGCCCCTCCCCCTCACACACACACAAACACACACATACACAAACAAACACACACACAAACACAAGCACACACACAAACACTAAACACACACACATAAACACACAAAAACAAACACACACATATACACACACACACAAACACACACACACATATAGACACACGCACACACAAACACACACATATACACACACAAATACACACATACACAAACACAAACACACACATACACAAACACTAAACACAGACAAACACACACAAACACAAGCACACACAAACACAAAACACACACAAACACACACACACACATAAACACAAAAAAACAAACACACACACACACACACTTGGCGTGTGATTTCATCTAAACTTTCTTGTTTACTTTATTTTTTTATTTATTTTTATTTTATAATCTGTATGCAAAACTAGCTATTTCAAATGTCAAAATATAGGTGAGCTATTTGTACAATGTATTACAGTTCAGCAGGTAAGAATGGATTATTTGAACACAATAAATGGACATTCTGGTCAAAATGTAAATGCACATAGATGAATTATATCTGTGAGTAGACACCTATTTGCAATATACATACATTATCACTGTTTTAATGTTAAAAAATGTCTCTGTACGTGCATGTGCAGCATAGCTAGATATTCTTAATGCACCAGCATTTTAAATATTGCAGCTGCTCAGAGCACCAGTGGGGCTTGTATCATGTCAGCAATTAATACATTGAGTAATTACCAGATGGTACAAGCACCTTAGGCTCTCTAGTCAAGTGCTGTGTTTAAAATGTTGGTGCACAGTTCGTTTTTGAAACAGCTTTAGTTTTATTAGAAGCATTTTTGCTAATAGATGTATATTACACAAATACTTCTATTCAAAACTGAAATGCATCCATGTGGATTCCAATTTTGTGCACAGCACACCGCCCCTATGAGGTCAGCTCCAGGTCAGCAATGTCTGTTAAACTAATGACAAAAGCTATATTTATGTAGCTGCCAACCAGCATCTAGCAATCAGTAGAGTAGGATAACAGGAGAATTAATAAAAGTTGACAATAGAAAAATTGCATCATCCACCTAAATAATGACAGATTTCTTTTGAAACTTATGTCGCTTTAAATATAGTAGAATTGCATAATTAGCAAATGCATAATAAAAAGACAATGCAATAGCACTTACTTTGAATTTTTTTAAAAATGTCCATGTCCCCTGTATCACATGACAGCCATTAGCCAACCACAGACTAGTGCATATAAGAACTGTGATCTCTTGCACATGCTTAGTAAGTGCGGAGTTGGCGATGTGGAAAGTGTGCACACAAAAATACCATGCACACTCGTCCCAGGCTGATCAGCTGTCCTTCTGCAATTGTTTGTTTGCTCCAGCTCTTTTACATACAAAGGCCTCTGCCAGACTCCAATACCTAAACAAACGAAACTGTGATGTGTGATGATGAATAATTAATACAATTTCACACTTTCACATTTATATTAAATTTAGATATAGGGGCATATTTATCAAGCTCCATACAGACCTTGATGCCCTGTGTTTAAAAACCGCTGCTCCATAACCTGTCCGCCTGCTCTGAGGCGGCGGACAGACATCGCCAGAAATCAACCTGGTCGAATACGATCCGGTTGATTGACACTCCCTGCTAGCGGCCGATTGGCCGCAAATCTGCAGGGGGCAGCATTGCAGTTGCAGTTCACAAGAACTGCTGGTGCATTGATAAATGCCGAGAGCATATGCTGTCGGCATTTATTGATGTGCAGCGGACACGATCAGCAATATCAAATCATGTCCGCTCGAACTATGATAATTAGGCCCCTATGTCTGGAGCATGCACACATGCAACATTGCAATCACCAGTGCAATACAGTGCTCAAAAACCAGGAATGATCCTGAGCATAGGAATGATCTTTAATAAAGGATGCCAAGAGAACAATGCAAATCTGATAATGTAATGTAAAATTTGTATTTTATTTATTTTTATTGCATGTTTTATCTATCTGAATTATGGAAGTTCAATTTTGACTCTGATGTCCCTTTCAGTAATGAGACAGGTGATCCCCAGGGTTAAATTGTATGACTTTGGCCTGTAATATAAATAAATAAATAAATATAAATAAAGCAGTTTTATAGAAAGGGTAATGTCTGGGTTTGACAGGATAGTGTGTTTCCCTTTGGTGAGATGTATACAGTAATAATATGCTGTTTAGATAACAACTCAGATCAATCTATTCTTTTTAGATAGTGTACTGTAAAATTGGCTTCCCACTAATGTGTTTCTAATGACTTGTCACACCAGCTGCAGAGTATAAAATGTATGGAAAATATGGTTTATTTTGTACATAAAACAGCTGTTTTTGGTATTTGAAACCACAACCCATTAAAATGGGCTGAGCATGCATGGAGAGTAGAATGCCTTATCTAATCACTCCCTATACACACAGTGACTTTCTTATTTTATCTATGTCTGTATTCACACAGCCTAATACTTAGGGCCTGATCATCAAAACTTGCTGATACTGAGAGAAATCAAGCAAAAGGGTTTGCTTTAAACTGCAATGCAGGCATCTCTCCTTCACATCCAGAAAAAAAGCTCTGAAGCTAAAATGATAATTTCTAACATTTTTGGAGGCACATCACATTACTGACTTGATGTCTTAGAAAAACTCGCCAGAACAAAGAGCTTTAGATCATTGGGCCCTTAAAGGGATATGAAAATCAAAATTTCAGATAGAGTTTGCAACTTTCTAATTTACTTCAATTATCAATTTTACTTCATTTTCTTGGTATCTTTTGTTAAAAAGCAGGGACGTATTCTTAGGAGCCGGCCAATTTCTGGAGCACTATATATTGCAAGATCTCTAGATGGCAGCATTATGTCCTGCCATGTAGTGCTACAGATGCCAACCCAGGTATCTGTTCAACACAGAATATCATGGGAACAAAGCAAATTTGATAATAGAAGTAAATTTGAGATTTTTTTTAAAAAAAAGGTATTCTCTGTCTGAATCAAAAATAAAAAAAATGGTTGGGGTTCATATCTCTTTAATGATAACAACTGAAAATAAAGATTTAATACTTATCTCTCCCACCCCTACTGGGAGTCTGATTTCTTTTTCCAGCTCGTTTACGTAGCATTTCTGTACCCATTAGTGCAGTATTGAAATTTTCAGTATATATGTGGCTATTTTAAATTACAAAAATTAAACTTATTAGTAAACTATTTAATATATTCCAGGAGGTAAAATGGATAATTGAAAATGCTTTAAAGTAGAGAACATTTTACAGTATACTGTCCCTTTATAGAATATAGAAAAATAAACAATAAAGCTTTATATCTGACCTTTTAAACAGTACCCATATAAATAGCAGAATATTACTTTAAATAGAGTCTGGGTACTTTTAACTTTTGACTTTGGAGAATCCAGGACAAACATTTCATCATGTGGCTATGTTTGATATCTGGTTATACAACGTTTCTAAGAAAAGTTAAATCTTCGTGCAAGTGTTAGATAACTTATTGGAGGACAAACGATACATTCTAAATAAGAAACATACTATTGTTTCCAATTTTTAAAGAATATTGGAGACGCTTATTTTTTTTGTGCCCCGAAGAGAATTTCATCACTGGCACCCAAGATATAACAAGGTTTGATTGTCTTTCCAGAGCGTCACATGGGAACATGAACATCAGGTGTACAGTGCGGAGACAAAGACGAGTCTGTGAGCTCATTTATCCCAGAAGGGGAGATGAAGGTCACAAGATATAACACAGAAAAGAAAGGAAATTGAGATTGTAGAGAGCTGGAGAATGTCATAAATCTATTAATGCTATTATAATCTATTATGATAAAAAAAAATATATGCAGAACTATTTCAGATTGGGGCAAAAGAAAAGACAAAAATGGAGTCAGCCCACAAAAATTTTGATTGATATTTATAATGGCTGTTTTGGAACATATTTTACTTGATATTTTGGTTCAAAACAGAAAAAGATTTTAGAGATTTTGTACTCAAAATGTTAAAAGCAGGTGAAAAAAAGAAAAATATTTTTCTGCATAACAGTGTAAAACATCTGTTAAAATGTAAATTGAAAGAAGCATGAAATGTGAATGAAAATGCAGTAGATTCTGATTTACCTTTTCAGATGGGTCAGGGATACAAATAATGCACTGTACAATACATATAATAAACTATTTTCATTAAATAAACAAAAAATCATTTGTAAAGCATGGAAGGGCTTCATAACCAATGCTCAGGGCTGACTCAACCATTGGACCAAGTGGGTCCAACGGACCCAGGCAGCACTTACTGTCAGGCCCGGACCATTTCTTTCCTTTGTCTCAGTAGGGGAAGTCACAGGTTCCCAGCAACATAACCTCATCATGCACAAAGACAAATAACAGGTCAGGGGTGGCATTCAAGGTGAGACAAGTGTATCTCTTTCTTAACTTCCTTCCCACTTATTGTGCATAAGCATTGGTTGCATGCAGGTAGGCAGGCTTACTTAGGCCTAGATTTAGAGTTCGGCGGTAGCCGTCAAAACCAGCGTTAGAGGCTCCTAACGCTGGTTTTGGCCGCTCGCTGGTATTTGGAGTCAGTGATTAAAGGGTCTAACGCTCACTTTACAGCCGCGACTTTTCCATACCGCAGATCCCCCTACGCCATTTGCGTATCCTATCTTTTCAATGGGATCTTTCTAACGCCGGTATTTAGAGTCGTTTCTGCAGTGAGCGTTAGAGCTCTAACGACAAGATTCCAGCCGCCTGAAAATAGCAGGAGTTAAGAGCTTTCTGGCTAACGCCGGTTTATAAAGCTCTTAACTACTGTACCCTAAAGTACACTAACACCCATAAACTACCTATGTACCCCTAAACCGAGCTCCCCCCACATCGCCGCCACTCGATTAAAAATTTTAACCCCTAATCTTCCGACCGCCACCTACGTTATCCTTATGTACCCCTAATCTGCTGCCCCTAACACCGCCGACCCCTATATTATATTTATTAACCCCTAATCTGCCCCCCACAACGTCGCCGACACCTGCCTACACTTATTAACCCCTAATCTGCCGAGCGGACCGCACCGCTACTATAATAAAGTTATTAACCCCTAACCCGCCTCACTAACCCTATCATAAATAGTATTAACCCCTAATCTGCCCTCCCTAACATCGCCGACACCTAACTTCAATTATTAACCCCTAATCTTCCGATCGGAGCTCACCGCTATTCTAATAAATGTATTAACCCCTAAAGCTAAGTCTAACCCTAACACTAACACCCCCCTAACTTAAATATAATTTACATCTAACGAAATAAATTAACTCTTATTAAATAAATTAATCCTATTTAAAGCTAAATACTTACCTGTAAAATAAATCCTAATATAGCTACAATATAAATTATAATTACATTGTAGCTATTTTAGGATTAATATTTATTTTACAGGCAACTTGGTATTTATTTTAACTAGGTACAATAGCTATTAAATAGTTAAGAACTATTTAATAGTTACCTAGTTAAAATAATAACAAATTTACCTGTAAAATAAATCCTAACCTAAGATATAATTAAACATAACACTACCCTATCAATAAATTAATTAAATACAATACCTACAATTACCTACAATTAACCTAACACTACACTATCAATAAATTAAATAAACACAATTGCTACAAATAAATACAATTAAATAAACTAGCTAAAGTACAAAAAATAAAAAAGAACTAAGTTACAGAAAATAAAAAAATATTTACAAACATAAGAAAAATATTACAACAATTTTAAACTAATTACACCTACTCTAAGCCCCCTAATAAAATAACAAAGCCCCCCAAAATAACAAATTCCCTACCCTATTCTAAATTAAAAAAGTTACAAGCTCTTTTACCTTACCAGCCCTGAACAGGGCCCTTTGCGGGGCATGCCCCAAGAAGTTCAGCTCTTTTGCCTGTAAAAAAAACATACAATACCCCCCCCCCCAACATTACAACCCACCACCCACATACCCCTAATCTAACCCAAACCCCCCTTAAATAAACCTAACACTAATCCCCTGAAGATCTTCCTACCTTGTCTTCACCATACCAGGTTCACCGATCCGTCCTGGCTCCAAGATCTTCATCCAACCCAAGCGGGGGTTGGCGATCCATAATCCGGTGCTGAAGAGGTCCAGAAGAGGCTCCAAAGTCTTCATCCTATCCGGCAAGAAGAGGACATCCGGACCGGCAAACATCTTCTCCAAGCCGCATCTTCTATCTTCTTCCATCCGGTGCGGAGCGGGTCCATCTTGAAGCAGGCGACGCGGATCCATCCTCTTCTTCCGATGTCTCCCGACGAATGACGGTTCCTTTAAGGGACGTCATCCAAGATGGCTTCCCTCGAATTCCGATTGGCTGATAGGATTCTATCAGCCAATCGGAATTAAGGTAGGAATTTTCTGATTGGCTGATGGAATCAGCCAATCAGAATCTAGTTCAATCCGATTGGCCGATCCAATCAGCCAATCAGATTGAGCTCGCATTCTATTGGCTGATCGGAACAGCCAATAGAATGCGAGCTCAATCTGATTGGCTGATTGGATCAGCCAATCGGATTGAACTTGATTCTGATTGGCTGATTCCATCAGCCAATCAGAAAATTCCTACCTTAATTCCGATTGGCTGATAGAATCCTATCAGCCAATCGGAATTCGAGGGACGCCATCTTGGATGACGTCCCTTAAAGGAACCGTCATTCGTCGGGAGACATCGGAAGAAGAGGATGGATCCGCGTCGCCTGCTTCAAGATGGACCCGCTCCGCACCGGATGGAAGAAGATAGAAGATGCGGCTTGGAGAAGATGTTTGCCGGTCCGGATGTCCTCTTCTTGCCGGATAGGATGAAGACTTTGGAGCCTCTTCTGGACCTCTTCAGCACCGGATTATGGATCGCCAACCCCCGCTTGGGTTGGATGAAGATCTTGGAGCCAGGACGGATCGGTGAACCTGGTATGGTGAAGACAAGGTAGGAAGATCTTCAGGGGATTAGTGTTAGGTTTATTTAAGGGGGGTTTGGGTTAGATTAGGGGTATGTGGGTGGTGGGTTGTAATGTTGGGGGGGGGGGTATTGTATGTTTTTTTTTACAGGCAAAAGAGCTGAACTTCTTGGGGCATGCCCCGCAAAGGGCCCTGTTCAGGGCTGGTAAGGTAAAAGAGCTTGTAACTTTTTTAATTTAGAATAGGGTAGGGAATTTGTTATTTTGGGGGGCTTTGTTATTTTATTAGGGGGCTTAGAGTAGGTGTAATTAGTTTAAAATTGTTGTAATATTTTTCTTATGTTTGTAAATATTTTTTTATTTTCTGTAACTTAGTTCTTTTTTATTTTTTGTACTTTAGCTAGTTTATTTAATTGTATTTATTTGTAGCAATTGTGTTTATTTAATTTATTGATAGTGTAGTGTTAGGTTAATTGTAGGTAATTGTAGGTAGTTTATTTAATTATTTTATTGATAGGGTAGTGTTAGGTTTAATTATATCTTAGGTTAGGATTTATTTTACAGGTAATTTTGTAATTATTTTAACTAGGTAACTATTAAATAGTTCTTAACTATTTAATAGCTATTGTACCTAGTTAAAATAAATACCAAGTTGCCTGTAAAATAAATATTAATCCTAAAATAGCTAAAATATAATTATAATTTATATTGTAGCTATATTAGGGTTTATTTTACAGGTAAGTATTTAGCTTTAAATAGGAATCATTTATTTAATAAGAGTTAATTTATTTCGTTAGATGTAAATTATATTTAACTTAGGGGGGTGTTAGTGTTAGGGTTAGACTTAGCTTTAGGGGTTAATACATTTATTAGAATAGCGGTGAGCTCCGATCGGAAGATTAGGGGTTAATAATTGAAGGTAGGTGTCGGCGATGTTAGGGAGGGCAGATTAGGGGTTAATACTATTTATGATAGGGTTAGTGAGACGGATTAGGGGTTAATAACTTTATTATAGTAGCGCTCAGGTCCGCTCGGCAGATTAGGGGTTAATAAGTGTAGGCAGGTGTCGGCGACGTTGTGGGGGGCAGATTAGGGGTTAATAAATATAACATAGGGGTCGGCGATGTTAGGGCAGCAGATTAGGGGTACATAGGGATAACGTAGGTTGCGGCGGTTTACGGAGCGGAAGATTAGGGGTTAAAACTGTAATGCAGGGGTCAGCGATAGCGGGGGCGGCAGATTAGGGGTTAATAAGTGTAAGGTTAGGGGTGTTTAGACTCGGGGTACATGTTAGGGTGTTAGGTGCAGACGTAGGAAGTGTTTCCCCATAGGAAACAATGGGGCTGCGTTAGGAGCTGAACGCTGCTTTTTTGCAGGTGTTAGGTTTTTTTTCAGCTCAAACAGTCCCATTGTTTCCTATGGGAGAATCGTGCACAAGCACGTTTTTGATGCCGGCCGCGTCCGTAAGCAACTCTGGTATCGAGAGTTGCATTTGCGGTAAAAATGCTCTACGCTCCTTTTTTGGAGCCTAACGCAGCATTTGTTTTAACTCTCGATACCAGAGTTAAATTTATGGTGCGGCCAGAAAAAAGCCCGCGGAGCGTTAACAGCCCTTTTACCGCCGAACTCCAAATCTAGGCCTTAGTAAGGTCAGCGGCCAGGCTAGTAGGTTGATATGCTAATCAGTAATGTTACTAGTGGGGGGGGGGGCGTCATTGCATTCTCGGACCCAGGCAGCACAATATCTTGAGCCGGCCCTACCAATGCTATATGTTATTTATTGTTTCCTTTCCTAATTCAGATAGAGCATGCAATTTAAAGGAACATAAAACCCCAAATTGTTCTTTCAGAATTCAGATAGAACATATCATTTCAAACAAATGTTCAATTAATCATTTTTACTATTATAATTTTTTGTTTTCTTTGTATAATTTGTTGAAAAGCATGAAGGTAAGCTCAGGAGTGTGCACGTGTCTGCAGCACTATATAGTAGCAGTTTTACAAGAATGTTATACATTAGCAAGAGCACTAGATGGCAGCACTATTTCCTGTCATATGGAGCTCTAGAAATGTGCACACTACCTATCTAGATTTCTCTTCCACAATGAATAACATGAGAATGATACAAATTTGATAATAAAAGTAAATTGGAAACTTTTTAAAAATTGTATTCTCTATCTGAATCATGAAATATTTTTTTTGTTTCATGTCCCTTTAAGAGACGTTTCAATTTGCTTCTTTTGTCAAAATGTACTTTGTCCTCTTGGTATCCATTGTTTAAAAACCTAGATAGGATCATGAGTAGCAAAGCACTACTGTGAGCTAGCTGGTGATTCATGGCTACACGCAAATGCCTTTTGTCATTGGCTCACCAGATGTGTTTAGGTAGGATCCAGTAAACGATTTCTGCTCTGGAGCTGACTTTAACTATGAGTATAACCCCTTTGCAGTTAAACTCATAGTTACATGCAATCAACAGTGCAATAGTAAAATCCGCCAACACATTAGAGCATTTTCTTTTTACATAAGGGTCAAATCGCCATGACTTCATTCCCACCTTACCCAATAAATACACAGACACATGTTTGGAGGTAAAAGACCATGGAGCAAGGTCGCGTTTATTTAAAAACAAACCAGGCAAAACTCTAAAGTTTTTCTGTGAAGCTTAAAGGGACATTATACACTCATTTTTTCTTTGGATAAATGTTTTGTAGATGATCTATTAATATAGCCCATAAAGTTTTTTGTTTTTTTTAAATGTATAGTTTTGCTTATTTTTAAATAGCATTGCTCTGATTTTTAGACTCCTAACCAAGCCCCAAAGTTTTATGAGAATACCGTCAGATACCTTCTCCAGCTTGCTCCTGTTTGTGTAAAGGGTCTTTTCATATGCAAAAGAAGGGGGAGGGGGAGTGTCTTATTTCCCACTTGCAGTGGGCTTTCCAGCTACCTTTTCAACAGAGATAACTGAGAGTTTCTAAGTACGTTTTTAAACAGTTTTATACTGGATTTTTATATCAGTATCTGTGCATCTTATTCTTTATAGTAGTGTCTATTACATGCAGTTATATGAAAATTAGTGTATACTGTCCCTTTAAGGCTTAACTCAAGGTGGCGGCATCTGAGCCTAATCTATATCCTATACCTATAACTAACTTAGTATCTACAGCAAACGTAGTGATGTCACGGCCCGGATTGGTTGTCGCAATGCTCCTGCCGAGCATTGCCCTTCAGGGGTTGGCATCATCCTCAAGGGGTTTATAGGTCAGCAGGCCCGCGGGGAAAGGCGTTACAAGCTGTGACTTGCAACATCATGCCCCTCCCATTAGCTCGACCACACCCTCGCGGAAACCATAAAAATTATTCGGCCGGGACCCTGCCACGCCAGCTGGTGACTTTTACCCTCAATCCAAACGCTCCAAAACCCTAATGGTCATCAAGACGCACAACAAACGTCCATGATGTGAAGCCAAAAAATTACCACTTTGGACTTACAATCAGCGAGCCTGATTAAGCATGCTCCTGCCAAAGTCCTATAACCACCCTAGAGGTAGCCGTTCTCTCAGTGCCGCCCCCTGTCCTGAAAACAAACAGTTAAACATATTAACAAAAAGGGAGGGATGGGCAGGGAAAAAACCTTTCTCCAGCAGTTGCAGACAAGAAAGAGGTGTGTTCCAGCATCCATGCACTTTTATAACAAGTAAGAGTCCCCACCCCATACATTGCAACAATGTTGCAAACTCACACACTGCACAGCTTCACATCTCAGTCAGGCAGCATAACCCTTAAGACGTTACATGCACAAATATGCCCTCCACTACCATAAGGGTCAAATCGCCATGACTTCATTCCCACCTTACCAAATAAATACACAGACACATGTTTGGAGGTAAAAGACCGTGGAGCAAGGTCGCGTTTATTTAAAAACAAACCAGGCAAAACTCTAAACATTTTCTGTGAAGCTTAAGGCTTAACTCAATGTGGCGGCATCTGAGCCTAATTTATATCCTATACCTATAACTAACTTAGTATCTACAGCAAGCGTAGTGAGGTCACCGGCCCGGATTGGTTGTTGCAACGCTCCTGACGAGCATTGCCCTTCAGGGGTTGGCATCATCCTCAAGGGGTTTATAGGTCAGCAGGCCCGCGGGGAGAGGCGTTACAAGCTGCGACTTGCAACATCATGCCCCTCCCATTAGCTCGGCCACACCCTCGAGGAAACCATAAAAATTATTGGGCCGGGACCCCGCCACAAGAGATACATGCTATATGCCCCCATAATGGAGCTCTTGCCGCCACCCCCTAGGGAATAGCTAAAGGATATGCCGCCGCAGCGCCCCTGATAAATTAGCCAAAAACAGCTCTATGCCCACTTCCGTTAAGTGGACCCCATCCGGTATGTACAGTCGCTTGCAGTCCCCTAAGATATTATCATGCCTGATCACGAAACCACCTTCTTCCACGATCAACCTCCCTACATTCCTGTTCAGCTTTTTCCGGAAACGGTAAGCTGAACGGTGCAACCTCACATGTCTCCACTGCAAGCGAGCAATCACATTCGACCATGCCACACGCACTCCTGGAAAACGTGCTTTCAACCACCGCACATCCGACTGAATAATAGCCACCAGCTCCAGCACAGGCAAACTCTCCACATCATTTCCTCCCAGATGCAGCACTATCAAAGAAGGTCGACCCCACCGAAGAAAGGCCTCCTCAAGACAAGCCAGTAAATCACTCCACAACATTCCCCTCCTTCCCAGCCATCTAATAGAAACCGCATCTGGTCGAAATCCCATCTGCTGGCCACCAGGGCGCTTCAAAGTGTGAATTGCCGCCCAATGTACATACGAATGGCCGACTATCCAAGGAGGGGTTCTTAAACCTAAAAGAAAAACGAGAACCTGCATTACTAACCACCTCTTAGCGTACTAAAACCCAACACTAACTATTTGTTACCCTGAAGAGGTCTAATGTACAGCTTATACCTTTTGGAACTCCACCTCCCCAACCTCTGTATCTCCCGCTCCGGTGCCCCAGCAGCCGCCGCGCTAGTAGCCGCCCCAATGCGAAATGAGTGGGGAGCAATCACACCGGGATCGAGGCCAACTCTTTTAGCTGCCTCCTCCAACACTCTTCTAAACTGAAATCTGGACAAGTTGGACCCATCCCCATGAATGAAAAATTGCCCGGGATTCTTCGGTCTCTTCGCAGAGAAATCCGAAGTAAGCCGGACGGGGCAACACTCTAAACTAGCCTGCTGCTGTATAGACAACCACACGCCCTTTCTGTCCTGATCAGTCTTTGATCTAGAGATAAACAACAGTAATGCTTGCATATCAAACCTGACATGCCGCACCTGGATACCACTACCCGATGACAACCTGGATTGACTAACTAGTTCCCCGATCCTAAGGGCCCCAAATAAAGCAACTGCAAACGCTGCCCTGAACAAACTGACCTCGTGCACGTCCGCGCACACCTACGGGAGCGCCACCAACAAAATCGCTAGCCAACCTTTCATCACCTGCCTAACCAGGAAGGTGCTCATCCCGTCTGAGAGGCCCTTCCATTTACTAAAAAAGGACAAAGCTGCTAGCTTTCCTTGCATTGACCTTTTCCTGCAGCCACCCTCCTTCAAGCGCACCATCCATTCAAGCAACAATGCTGGTGACCCAGATTCTACCGGAATACCCTTACCCTTCAGGAAGACTTCCCACTCTGCCCAGTGCTTAATGTAGGCTCTCCAAGTAGCAGGCGCCAGCGGCGCCTGCAGCATTGAAGTCAGTACGTCCCCCATTCCGCCACCTGCCAAGGACAAGGAGCACCAACCGTTTCCGTCCCAGGAGCCAATTTCCTAACTACATCCCATTGGCCCTGTGACAGCGCATCCGCCACTACATTATTGACCCCGGGCACGTGCCGTGCCGTGCCGCAAAGTCAATGTTGTGCCGCAAGCACCTCAGCACTAACCATCGAAGGTATCTTACAACAATAGGGGAAGAGGCTGAAAGATTGTTGATAGCAAACACAACGCTCATATTATCGCACCAAAATATCACATTCCTATTCCTTGCCCAACTTTTCCCTCACTATATCGGGGTACTCATACGCCGACTTCAGGTTCCGCTTCTGTTGAGCCCCTATCACCTTCCCCACTACCAGAATGTGGAAACCTTCGCGAAGCTCGGACAGGAGAAGCTCCCCCGTCTGCGTGTCCGGGTAAGCCCTGAGCCATGGCTCAAGGGCGTCCAGCCTCAATGGCATTGGGGCCCTTTGACCCAGCTGCCCCCTGACGGCACCCGGCCTCCACTTTCCTTCCTTCTCCCGTATTCCATCCCTGGGTGACGCAGTATAAGCAGGAGTAACGAAAGCAGCAGTTTGCTCCCCGCTCACACTTCCCGTCGTTATACTTCCAACACTCCCAGCCTTTTCTCTTGACCCCACCTAGTTGCCTGCTCACCCCTGCCCTCGCCCCCGATGGGGGGGAGGGGGAATGCTCAGAACCCAGGCGCTGCCACAAGTGCATGTCCATCATGCCAAAGGTCAACAGCGGGTTCCCCATCATCTTCCTCCTATAATCAGCGTCATAAGACCGCTACACCCCTTCTTTATAGGTTTTGCGAACAAACTCTTTTGTCTCCATGTATTTCAACACGTCTACCCGCAACTCTGGCTTCGCCTCCATGAGGCATGACGCCAGTACCCTAAAGCAGATTTTTTTAACCACCTTAGCTTTAAGGTGCGAATGTAACGAATGAATGTTACAGGGGTACGTGTCCCCCTGCAACGCCACTTTCCTGTCTGCCAATGCCAAACTCGCAGCCCCTGACCCTACTGGAGGACTACCAATCACTCCCTGACTAGGAATCCCTGCTTGCGCTCCCCCACCCAGAGCTAATCTCAATTCCTGCCTCTGCTGCCCCACTACTAATCTACGCAGGTATTTTAAAACCCGTTTCTGAGGTTTAGAAACTGGCCCCAAGGAGTCGTCACTCTCTGAGCCAGTGTCACTAGATGATACCTCCTCTCCCTCCCCCAGACCCGCACCCATCGCTGTCTCACCTGGTCCCGGTGCTGAAGGGGGGAGTGCCTCCTGGCTTGCTCCTGCCATCTGAGCCACTGATTGCACCGCATCCTGACGCCCTGAAGCCACAGCATCCCTGACCACCTGTAAAGATAGAGAAGAGCCGGGAGTACCAGGGATCACCGGAAAGGTGCCACCCCCACCCTGCCCCGTAACATAACCAGCTTGCTGACCTCCCCCTTGACCTGCAGAAACCAATTGCCTCCCCCTATTTCCCGCCCCACCCTGCCTTGAAAGTACTGCCCCCTGTTTGCCCACCCCTGAAGGACCCGCAATAACATAAGGACCAGCCTCCAAACCCCCTGCACTACCCGGTGCTGGGTGTTGAGGATGTCCGGCCCCCGTAAGCAAGGCTTGTGCCCCCTGGGCTAACATTGAGGCCAACCTAAAAATTTCCCCCATCACCGCCTGCTGTCCTCTCTCCAGAGGCTCATGCCCACTACTAATGTGACCTTCCCTACCCTCCATTCCAATTCCTTGCCCAGTGCTTCCTTGTGCTTCCACCACCTCCGTGATGACCCCCGGGACCGGCCTACCACCCCTACCCCTTTGACCAGAATTATCGTGCCCGCTGTGCCCCAGACCCACATGTCCCCCAGAACCAGAAGTACCAACATTCACCGGAGCTTGCCAAGAGTCTGCCCCCAAGTGCCTGCCCCCGGCCGCTACCTGCCCGGTGTCACCCCTCCAGGATCCCTGACCTCCCGACTCACCTGCGCTGCCACCATCGCCAAACAAGGAACCCGACTCGTCCCAACCGCTCTTAATACCGGAAATGACGTCATGACCGCGATTCCCGGAAGTGACGTCATGACCGCGACCACCGGAAGTGACGTCACCACTGCTCCACACTGACTGGAAGGCACCCCCGGATGATGACGCTGCGCTCACTGCTCCCGGAACAAGCATGCCACCCACAACGGACCTGTCAGGGTTTTTTCCCTGTTGTGTTTGCCATGTGCTGCTGGCAGCCATTTTACTCACCTTTCTTCCTGACTATGGTGCATTGGGGGGGATGCTGCTCATTTCCTCCACTTCCTTTTATGGCCAGACTGGTGTGCATCATCCATGTGAGACAGGATGCAGTCTCAGAATTGTGATGTCATCACTTATTATTTAAAGGGCCTCTGTTCAGTATGCTTTGCCTTTGCATTGTCTCAGACCTGTTTGTGAGAGTTCCTGTGTATTACCTGGCTGCCTGACGTCCTTCCTGGTTCCTGATCCCTGGCTTGTTCCTGACTCTGCTGTTTTCCTTGTTCCTGATTCCAAGTCATCTGACTTTTCGCTTTGGCTCCAGACTCGGCTTGTCTGACTACCAGCTCTGGTTTTGACTCCTGGCTTGTTATTTGACTTGTGGACTTTTTATTATTTTTTGCTATTAATAAAGGTGTCATTATTTTTGCACTTCTCGTCTCAGTCTGATTCCTGGCACTCTGACAGGACCCACCCGCCGGACCCTCCTGACCGATGCCGGACTGCCCGCCCCCTACCGTGACGCCCGAACCAGATGCCGCCGAGAGGGCCTGAATCAAGGCCGCAATCGTAACGCGCGCCGCCTCCGGAATAGGTAAGTCCGGTAAGTATCCGACCCCCGAAGGAGCCACAGACCCACCGGAACCACCAATGACCGAAGGGGAACCATGCAGGCCGCCATCCAAGCTGCCCGAGCATTGGGAGGGAGCCACTAGGCCACCAGGTGAAAACACGTGGTGCAGGCCCAAAGGCACTCTGCTCGGGCCCAAAGCCCCTTGATCCCCCGGATGGGCAACACACGCACCCGCAGGCCCCAAACTAGGCCCGCCGGCCCGTCCGTGACCCGGAGTACCCTGCCAGCTCCTGAAAACCCCTGGGAGGCCGACTTAGACCATCCAGGGCCCCATCGTCCCTCCCCCTGTCCCAAACACTCCCTGACCCCACCCCTGAATCCAAGAGATCCCCCTCATGAGTCATAGGGAAAAGGGGGGTGGATGACAAGCCCGAAGGTGCCACCACCTCTTGAAAAGGATTGAGGCCTACTTCCCCTGTACCTGAACTAACACCTCTCCCCCCAACAGATACTCGCCGTGACACTGGCGAGGACTCTCTCAGCCGCTTCGGAGGGACCGATTGACGCCTAGGCTGAACCATCATGCCAAGCCAGACAGAAAAAACCTTTCTCCAGCAGTTGCAGGCAAGAAAGAGGAAGTGTTCCAGCATCCATGCACTTTTATAACAAGTAAGAGTCCCCACCCCATACATTGCAACAATGTTGCAAACTCACACGCTGCACAGCTTCACATCTTAGTCAGGCAGCATAACCCTTAAGACGTTACATGCACAAATATGCCCTCCACTACCATTTTAAGGCCCCTTTAATTATGCATAAAAAAAAATCTGTAACCTAGTTTTAATTGAAAATGCTTCAAATTGCCTAAAACCAGCTATATACTAGCCCCCAACGTAGTTATGGATAACCCAAATTGGGCACAGTTAAGGCAAATAACATAAATATACTCACCTGTGTTTTTAAGTAGTTTTAAAAATGATGAATATAATTACATTTGTAATTGCTTTTGAACCATTGTATTTTTAATGCAGTTAATTACCTTATTTTTAACTATGCTTATATTAAATGTCCCTTTCATTCTAAGGCTTTTGTTTTGAATTGTCACAATTGTGTGCAAGTAAACCAGCACTGCCTTTCATATTGCGATTAGGCGCAGATTTGTGAGACCGAGACACTTCTGCATGGAATTTGGTAATTCCAGACAATTCACCCGCCAGAGGTGTGAACAATTGCAACTCAATCCTGTTTCTTCTAACAATAAAAAGCATCTAGAGAAGTGTTACACGTGCAACAACATATGTGCACCACTTCTACTGTAATGGAAGCTTTTTATACGGCTTTGAATAGCGCTGTTTGAGCTGTATATTACATTACTGAAGAGTTTTCTTATTTTATGAAGAATCCAAATATACCGCTACCTCCAGTGTGTTCCACTGCCCTATAAATGCTGTTTCTGTAAATTAAAGGGACACTAAATACATCTTATGCAGATCCCTCTAATCATAGGTTCTGCCATTTTAAAACCTAGGTTACACTACAGGTATCTGAAGGAGAGTTGCTGCACATGTGCAAACACATCAGCACTGAAATGCAGTGAGAGATGGGGAATAACCTCAATACAATGCATATAAAATGTATTTAGTGTTTAAAGGGATATGAAACCCACGTTTATTTCTTTCATGATTCAGATAGAGCATGCAATTTTAAGCAACTTTCTAATTTACTCCAATTATCAATTGTTCTTCGTTCTCTTGCTATCTTTATTTAAAAAGCAGGAATGTGATGCATAGGAGCCGGCTCATTTTTGGTTGAGAACCTGGGTTATGCTTGCTTATTGGTGGATAAATATAAGACTCCAATAAGCAAGCGCTATCCATGGTGCTAAACCTAAAATGGGCTGGCTGCTAAGATTTACATTCCTGATTTTGAAATAAAGATAGCAAGAGAACAAAGAAAAATTGATAATAGGAGTAAATTAGAATGTTGCTTAAAATTTCATGCTCTATCTGAATCATGAAAGAAAAAAATGTGGGTTCAGTGTCCCTTTAATGTCCCTTTAAAGCAGTATAAGCTGCTGAACAGCTACAGGTATGTTCACAGACAATATTGAGCTGATATGAGACTTATTCACAGGACTGTTTCTTTGGAAGGCGATGGAAAGAAACAGAGACAGAAAATTCATTGACACATAAAAAAAAATAAAAAAATATATATGTTAGGTAACATTGAACACTTTTTAATTGCAAGGCCTTTCTGTTGCCTTTAAACAGATTAACATAGCAGCAGAGAGAGAACATTTTCAGCAGACATTAACATCTATTTTCAATGTTCAATTGTTTTTCAATGGCCAAACTCCACCCACAACTTGCTTTATTTGGAATAGCCAATCAGACTTGTTACGGGAGTAGACAAGGTTTACAACCAGTCCAAACAATAGGCAGGATTGTGGGTGGGCCATGGATAGAGTCAGCATAAGTGGGGGCAGGACTGCTGGTGGTCTGTGGGAAGAGTAGGGTGGGCCGGGGAGTTAATGGGTGTTTAGTTGTGTGATTGGGGCCATCATGGGTGTGTCTGGGAGGGCCTGTTATGTCCCTTTTACTCTGCAAAAGTGAAGTGCAATATGAAAGAATGGAGATGAGTGTTTTGTTTTTTCTGTAGAGACTCCACTGCTTCATTCTGACATTTTGTTAGTAACAGTTTCATTGTTTTGCAGTTCCTTATCTGATAACCTCTGCTGACTCCAATGAGGGACAGATATATGGCAGGGTTGGCTTAGTCTACAGTGTGCACTTCCAATTCTCTCTTTTTATTTTTTAACTGGGTGTTCCTGAGCTAAAAAAACATCCAGTGAGCAGTTGGAGAGTCCCAGGACGCAATCATCCACTTATTTCACTTTACATTTGAACAGCTTTGACTTAAAGGGACACTAAACCCAAAAACTTTCTTTCATGCTTCAGATAGAGAATACAATTTTAAACAACATTCCAATTTACTTATATTATCTAATTTGCTTCATTCTTTAGATATCCTTTATTGAGGAAATAGCAATGCACATGGGGGAGCCAATCACACGAGGCATCTATGTGCAACAACCAATCAGCAGCTACTGAGCATATCTAGATATGCTTTTCAGCAAAGCATGTCAAGAGAATTAAAGGGACAGTCTAGGCCAAAATAAACTTTCATGATTCAGATAGAGCATGTAATTTTAAACATTTTTCCAATTTACTTTTATCACCAATTTTGCTTTGTTCTCTTGGTATTCTTAGTTGAAAGCTTAACCTAGGAGGGTTATATGCTAATTTCTTAGACCTTGAAGCCCACCTCTTTCAGATTGCATTTGAACAGTTTTTCACCACTAGAGGGTGTTAGTTCACATATTTCATATAGATAACACTGTGCTCGTGCACGTGAAGATATCTGGGAGCAGGTACTGATTGGCTAGACTGCAAGTCTGTCAAAAGAACTGAAAAAAGGGGCAGTTTCCAGAGGCTTAGATACAAGATAATCACAGAGGTTAAAAGTATATTATTATAACTGTGTTGGTTGTGCAAAACTGGGAAATTGGTAATAAAGGGATTATCTATCTTTTAATACAATAAAAATTCTGATGTAGACTGTCCCTTTAAGCAAATTAGATAATAGAAGTAAATTAGAAAGTTGTTTAAAATTGCATACTCTTTCTAAATCACGAAAGAAAAAATGTGGGTTTCATGTCCCTTTAATATAAAATCTATATTTGCACATATTAAAAAAAAATTTGCATTATATTTTCAGAATTTATTTTGCCCAATTTTTAAAGGAACATAAAACTCACATCTTTTCTTTCATGATTCAGAAAGCGAATGCTATCTTAAAAAAAAGTATGCAATTTACTTCAAATTTGCTTAGTTCTCATGTTCTTTGTTGAATAGATAGCTAGATAGGTAGCGTGCACATGCCTGAAGCACTACATGACAGGAAATGCTGCTGCCATCTAGTGCTCTTGCTAATGTATAACATTGTTGCAAAACTGCTGCTATATAGTGCTGCAGCCACGTGCTCACTCCTGAACTTACCTTCCTGCTTTTCAAAAAGGATAACAATAAAATGAAGAAAATATGATAATAGAAGTAAACTGAAAGGTTGTTTAAAATTGTATGTTCTATCTGAATAATGAAATATGTTTTTATGTCCATTTAAGGGGTGAGTATGATGTGCACACAGTGTGTAAGTAGCCAGGCTAATATCTATAAATATATAAACTGTTAAAGATAATTCCCATGGTCATGTCTTTTGGATATTGATATCCTATATCATAAAAGTCCAGGTACAGTATGTTTGTCCAATGCAGTCATGCGCATTAGGGGGGGTGGCGCAAGACAAACATACCTGGCCGTAAGGAAGGTTCAGTCAGTGAGGATCAGACAGCAGAGGGGGGGAGTGGGGGGCGCGAGCTGGTAGGGGCGCGACCAGGTGGGACCGCTGCACTACAGAAAAAAAAAATTGAGAGCGGTAGGGAAGGAGGGAGGGAGAGGGGATCCAAGTGGATGGGGATTTTCTCTTAACTTCTGGGTGTGATTGTGTCTATCTCTCTCTTTCTCTCTCTCTAACCCTCTGTGTGTGATTGTGTCTCTCTTTTGCAATTTTTTTTCCCCCAGCATTTTTTTTTCTCACAGCTACATGTTGTGCAATGGAGAGGCACAAGCAGGTCTGCCCACCATTACACAACATGCTGCGCCACCTACTGGAAAGTGAAAGTGGTTAAGATCATTGCATGGCCCATAACTGCTTATTTGAGGCAGTGCTATTTGGGCTGAACCAATCCAGTGAGAGGCTTTAGTAAGTGGAACTTAGGGTTGGGGCTGGATGTTTAATCATATAAAATAAAACAAAAAAGGAAAAAAAACAACTTTCATTTATTTTGTTGCTGTCCTGTGAAGCTGCCAGCTTTGCTAAAGTGAAAAAGAGAGTTCAGTACTTCACCTCCAAGTGCAGTGGAATGTGCCACTGTCACTTACTTACAGAGCAGGAAGAGATGCAGAGAGAGCAGTGTTTTAGCCACATTTTATTGAAGTAAGTGCTGCAGCCTTAGATTTTACTGAAAGGGATTCTGTTAGTGAAAATTATAATTTAATGAATCTGGTTTAGTGTTTTTTGTTTTTTTTACTCTTTTGCAGCAGTTTAAGGATCCTTTTTGTATTTTGTTTACTCAAAGTTTACACCCAGCAGCATGCCTCTGTACTTCACACTAGTTTATAGTCTCACTTTCTGAACTCTCTGTATCTCTGCTGTTTGTATAGATGAGTTGTTATTTCACAAGAGTAAGCTAGACCAACAGCATGGTAATGTAAAATGAAACCAAGCAGTTTAGAATGAGTTATAGCAAATATTCTTAATTGCTCCTGTAGCTATAGTATTTCATTTAATCCAGTGATTCCTTAGGTGTATGTTGGACAACCCTGATGTAGACAACAAATAATAATTTATTAATGCTCCCATTCATATGTGCTGTTCTGTTTCAGATATTTAAAATAGATTGTAGACTATTAAAATTTGATAGTCACTTAAAATATTACTTAAAAATGCAGTGATCCCTCCCCCCTTGTGTGTGTGTGTGTGTGTCTCTCTCTCTCTCTATCTCTCTATCTCTATCTCTTTATCTATCTATCTATCTATCTATCTATCCATCTCTCTCCTTATGTGTCGTTCTCCCCCATGGTCTCTTTCTCTCTCTGTCTCTCTTCCTCCCTCTCTGACTCTTTCATCCCTTAAGTGTCTCTCTAACCCTCTGTTTGTGATTGTGTCTCTCTCTCTTTCTCTAACCCTCTGGGTGTGATTGTGTCTCTCTCTCTCTTTCTCTCTCTCTAACCCTCTGTGTGTGATTGTGTCTCTCTTTCTCTCTCTAACCCTCTGTGTGTGATTGTGTCTCTCTCTTTCTCTCTCTCTCTAACCCTCTGTGTGTGATTGTGTCTCTTTCTCTCTCTCTAACCCTCTGTGTGTGATTGTGTCTCTCTCTCTTTCTTTCTCTCTAACCCTCTGTGTGTGATTGTGTGTCGCTCTCTCTTTCTCTCTCTCTCTAACCCTCTGTGTATGATTGTGTCTCTCTCTAACCCTCTGTGTGTGATTGTCTCTCTCTCTCTCTCTAACCCTCTGTGTGTGATTGTGTCTCTCTTTCTCTAACCCTCTGTGTGTGATTGTGTCTCTCTTTCTCTAACCCTCTGTGTGTGATTGTGCCTCTCTTTCTCTCTCTCTAACCCTCTGTGTGTGATTGTGTCTCTCTTTCTCTAACCCTCTGTGTGTGATTGTGTCTCTCTTTCTCTCTCTCTAACCCTCTGTGTGTGATTGTGTCTCTCTCCCTTTCTCTCTCTCTAACCCTCTGTGTGTGATTGCGTCTCTCTTTCTCTCTCTCTCTCTAACCCTCTGTGTGTGATTGTGTCTCTCTCTCTTTCTCTCTCTCTCTAACCCTCTGTGTGTGATTGCGTCTCTCTTTCTCTCTCTCTCTAACCCTCTGTGTGTGATTGTCTCTCTCTCTCTCTAACCCTCTGTGTGTGATTGTGTGTCTCTCTCTCTTTCTCTCTAACCCTCTGTGTCTCTCTCCCTCTCCCCCACCTCTCTCTCCCTCTCCCCCCGAGTGCTTTTTTGTGTTTCTGTCTACCTTTTATTTATTTAATTAATGAATTGGTAGTGCCATCTGATGGTGTGGCTTTATTTAAAGGGGTGGGGTCAAGCGCTCCACCATCTTTAAATTTCACCAGTCACCACTGGATCAAGACATTTTTATATTTACTGAATAATGAAGGAATCTATAAGCATAATTTGCAGCATTAAAGTAAAAAGTATGTTTTAAACATATATTTTAATGGGCCTGGATTTCTAGATCTCATAATCAGAGCAAGCATTTTGTTATCTGGCAAGAGTTTCTGTTACAATCCTTTAGACTAAAATCAGATGTTTACTAAGTTGACCAGTTTTCCAAGACACCATTTAAAAGGACATGAAACTCATATGTTTTCTTTCATGATTTAGAAAGAGCATGCAATTTTAAATAACTTTCCAATTTACATCTATTATCTAATTTTCTTCATTCTTTTGATATCCTTTGTTGAAAATCATATCTAAATATGATCAGTAGCTGCTCATTGGTGGCTGCACATAGATACCTCATGTGATTGGCTCACCCATGTGCATTGCTATTTCTTCAACAAAGGATATCTAAAGAATGAAGGTGTATCCTAGCCACTGCCTCACCAGCCTCTGACGTCACCGCACGTCACTGATATATATATATATATATATATATATATATATATATATATATATAGTATATATGTAGTGTATGTGTAATATATATATATATATATATATATATATATATATATATGTATATATGCAGTATTATTAACTACCTAGTAAATTAGCTACATAGGAAGAGACAGCAATATAACCAATGTGGAAAACAAGCTGTATAGTTTGATTATACACTCACCAGCCACAGGTACACCTGTTCAATTGCTTGGTAAAACAAATTGCTAATCAGTCAATAACATGGAC
Source organism: Bombina bombina (assembly GCF_027579735.1). Lineage (NCBI taxonomy): Eukaryota > Metazoa > Chordata > Amphibia > Anura > Bombinatoridae > Bombina > Bombina bombina. The sequence goes on along the minus strand of NC_069501.1, from coordinate 560,251,128 downwards.
TCAATTCATTTAGGCATCTAGACGTGGTGAAGACGACTTTCTGAAGTTCAAACCGAGCATCAGAATGGTTTAGAAAGGGGATTTAAGTGACTCTGAACGTGGCATGGTTGTTGGTGCCAGGCGGGCTGGTCTAAGTGTTTCAAAAACTGCTGATCTACTGGGATTTTCACGTGCAACCATCTCTAGAGTTTACAGTGAATGGTCCGAAAAAGAGAAAATATCCAGTGAGCGGCAGTTGGGCAAACTGATTCAAGATGATAGAAAGGCAACAGTAACTCAAATAACCACTTGTTACAAGCAGATAATACCATCTCTAAATGCACAACACGCCGAACCTTGAAGCAGATGGGCTACAGCAGTAGAAGACCACAACAGGTGCCACTCCTGTCAGCTAAGAACAGGAAACTGAGGCTACAATTCACACAGGCTCACCAAACTTGGACAATAGAAGATTGGAAAAATGTTGCCTGGTCTGATGAGTCTCAATTTTAGCTGCGACATTCAGATGGTGGGGTCATAATTTGGCATAAGCAACATGAAAGCATGGATCCATCCTGCCTTGTATCAATGGTTCAGGTTGGTGGTGGAAGTGTAGTGGTGTGGGGGATATTTTCTTGGCACACTTTGGGCCCCTTATGACTAATTGAACATCGTTTAAACATCACAGCCTACCTGAGTATTGTTGCTGACCATGTCCATCCCTTTATGACTACAGTGTACTCATCTTCTGATGGCTACTTCTATCAGGATAATGCACCATGTCACAAAGCTCAATTCATCTCAAACTGGTTTCTTGAACATGACAATGAGTTCACTGTACTCCAATGGCCTCCACAGTCACCGGATCTCAATCCAATAGAGCATATTTGGGATACGGTGGAACGGGAGATTTGCATCATAGATGTGCAGCCGACAAATCTGCAGCAACTGCGTGATTCTATCATGTCAATATGGACCAAAATGTCTGAGAAATATTTCCAACACCTTGCTGAATCTATGCCACGAAGAATTAAGGCAGTTCTGCAGGCAAAAGGGATCCAACCCGGTACTAGCAAGGTGTACCTAATAAAGTGGCCGGTGAGTCTATACATTAATTGTAATAGACATACACCTAGATTAAAAAAAAAATGGCCATTTCAGCGTTAAAACAGCAACGCAGCCATTACAAGTCTTGTCGGTAGAGCTGTAACGCAAGCCTTTTAGCCTGTAACACAACGTCAGTCCCGCACTTGTAAAAATTACGTTTTTTCATGGGACTTCCATAGCGCTGCCATTACAAGTTTTGCGGTGAGGCTAAAAAGCTTGTGTTACACCCTATAACGACAAGATCCGTACCGCCATCTGAGAGCAGTAGTTATGAGTTTTACGCAACAAAACTGTTACATAAAACTCATAACAAAACTATTACAAAGTACACTAACACCCATAAACTACCTATTAACCACTAAACCGAGGCCCTCCCACATCGCAAATACTATATTAAAGTTATTAACCCCTAATCTGCCACTCCCGACATCGCCGCAACTAATAAAATGTATTAACCCTTATTTTGCCACTCCCCGACATCGTCACCACTATAATAAAGTTATTAACCCCTAAACCGCTGCCCTCCAGAATCACGAACACTATTTAAATATTATTAATGCCTAATCTGCCGTCCACCCACATCGCCCCACTATACTAAAGTTATTAACCCCTATTCCGCCACTCCCCGACACCGCTGCCACTATAATAAACCTATTAACCCCTAAACCGCAAGCCCCCATAACGAAATATACTCAATTTAACTATTAACCCCTAAACCGAAAGCCCCCCACATCGCAATAAACTAATTTAAACTAGTAACCCCTAAATCTAACGCCCCACCAACTTTATATTAAAATTACAATTTCCCTATCTTAAATTAAATTAAAAAGGTTAAACTAACAATTAAACTAATATACTGTAACTATTAACCTAAAATTAAGCTACCAATTAAAGAAAACTAAAATACACATTAAAAAAATCCTAACACTACTATAAAATTTACAAAGTATCTAATTACAAAAAATAAAAAATACTAAATTACGAAAAATAACAAACGAAATTATCAAAATAAAAAAGAATTAAATCTAATCTAATAGCCCTATAAAAATAAGAAAAGCCCACCCAAAATAAAAAAACCTAGCCTACAATAAACTAGCCCTTAAAAGAGCCTTTTGTAAGGCATTGCCCTAAGTTAAACAGCTCTTTTACCTGTAAAAAATAAAAGACCCCCCAACAGTAAAACCCACCACCCAACCAACCCCCCAAAATAAAAAACCTAACTCTAACAAAAACCTAAGCTACCCATTGTCCTAAAAAGAGCATTTGTATGGGCATTGCCCTTAAAAGGGCATTTAGCTCTTTTGCATTGCCATGAAAAGGGCGTTTAGCGCTTTAAGGAAAAGCCCAAAGCCTAAACTAAAAAAAAAACACCCATAAAAGTTTAAAAAATCCTAACACTAAACCCGAATATCCACTTACAGTTTCTGAAGTCAGGAAATCCAGGTGGCAAGAAGTCTTCATTCAGGCGGCGAGGTTTTCATCCATCCAGGCGGCGTCTTCTATCTTCATCCTGGCGGCATCTTCGATCTTCATCCCAGCGGTACAGAGCAGGTCCATCCTGAAGACATCCGGCGTGGAGCATCCTATTCATACGGTCGCCGCCGTATACTGAATCTTCAATGCAAGGGAGCCTTTTCAAAATGGCGTCCCTTGCATTCCTATTGGCTGATTTGAATTTGGAAATTCAAATCAGCCAATAGGATAGAGTGACTAAAATCCTATTGGCTGTTCAAATCAGCCAATAAGATGAGAGCTACTAAAATTCTAGTGGCTGATTTGAACAGCCAATAGAATTTCAGAAGCTCTCATCCTATTGGCTGTTTTAAGGGCCCTTGGTAGTTTATTATAGATTAGGGTTTTTTTTAAATTTTATAAAAGGGTATTAGAATAGGAATAATTTTTTTATCGTTTTGGATAATTTTGTTTGTTATTTTTTGTAATGGTAGTTTTTTTTATTTTGGTAATGTTAGATTTTAGTGTAAGGCAGCTTAGGTTTTATTTCATAGGTAAGTTTGTATTTATTTTAACTAGGTAGTTAGTAAATAGTTAATAACTATTTACTAACTAGTCTACCTAATTAAAATAAATACAAACCTGTGAAATAAAAATAAAACCTAAGGTAGCTACAATATAACAATTAGTTATATTATAGCTAGCTTGGGTTTTATTTTACAGGTATGTATTTAGTTTTAAATAGGTATTATTTAGTTAATAATTTTAACTTTAATTTAGCTCTATTTTAATTATGTTATAGTTAGGGGGTGTTAGGGTTATGGTTAGGTTTAAGGGGTTATTATAGTTTAATTTAGGTTGTTGTGATGTGGGGGGCTGGCGGTTTAGGGGTTAATAGGTTTATTTAGTGGTAGTGATGTGGGAGGCCAGAGGTTTAGGGGTTAATAACATTTTTAGTGGCGGCGATGTCGGGGAGTGGCGGAATAGGGGTTAGAAGATTTATTATAGTGTGTGCGATGTTGGGGTGCAGGGGAATAGGGGTTAATAACTTTAGTATAGTGGCGGCGATGTCAGGGGCAGTAGATTAGGGGTGTTTAGAAGTGGGGTTTATGTTAGGGTGTTTAAACTTAACTTTCCCCATAGACATCAATGGGGCTGCGTTACGGAGCTTTTCATTCCGCGATTGCAGGTGTTAGGTTTTTTTCTAACCCACTTTCCCTATTGATGTCTGTAGGGAAAGCGTGCACGAGCACGTCATAACAGCGTTTGTGTTTTGTGCAGTATGGAGCTCAACACAATCATATCGCACGCACAAGGCGGCTGTTTGAAAACTTGTAATGGCAGCGCAAATGGAGTGTGAAATAACGCAACTTTTGTTGCATTCGTTTCGCACCCCGTTAACTTGTAATAACCCCATAACTTGTAATCTACCTGGTAGTGCGCCAGCATTTTATCAAATACCCAATAGCAAGTCTCAACAGAGATAATAATCACTTAGTTAGAAAGCAAAACCTCCCTAGTCAAGGGCAAATAGACAGGTTGTCCCGGCTGCTGACAGGATGTCAAACTGGGCTCAGGAGGTCCATTTTTAAGGTATATGTGATATATAGGTATGCCCATAGCTAGCTAGTCAGTTCAAATAGGGCTAATATTAGAAAAGAAAAATGGCTAGGATCATCAGTCCTAATACAATAAGGAATCTTATCAAAAAAGAAATACACACCTGTTAAATAGAGATTCAATTCTATTAGTGTAGCAAGAAAATAATAATCAAATTGCCTATCAAAATACTATAAATAGTCTCTAAACAGTCAGAACACTGGACAATGGAACATAAATTATGTGACAACACAGATATAACAAATAAACCTGTCCAGTCTCAATATAAATAAACAAAACAGACACATGGAAAACACATATGCATAAAAACTTAGACAACTTCTGCAGCCTATAGCTGTCATATAGTCCAGAGTTCAATAGCGGCAAACTAAATAAATTGCTATAGGAATAATCATGATCAATGTGAATCATAAAAGATAAATGGGTTACAATATACCTGATACAGCAATGTGTAATATACAGGGAGTGCAGAATTATTAGGCAAATTAGTATTTTGACCACATCATCCTCTTTATGCATGTTGTCTTACTCCAAGCTGTATAGGCTCGAAAGCCTACTACCAATTAAGCATATTAGGTGATGTGCATCTCTGTAATGAGAAGGGGTGTGGTCTAATGACATCAACACCCTATATCAGGTGTGCATAATTATTAGGCAACTTCCTTTCCTTTGGCAAAATGGGTCAAAAGAAGGACTTGACAGGCTCAGAAAAGTCAAAAATAGTGAGATATCTTGCAGAGGGATGCAGCACTCTTAAAATTGCAAAGCTTCTGGAGCGTGATCATCGAACAATCAAGCGTTTCATTCAAAATAGTCAACAGGGTCGCAAGAAGCGTGTGGAAAAACCAAGGCGCAAAATAACTGCCCATGAACTGAGAAAAGTCAAGCGTGCAGCTGCCAAGATGCCACTTGCCACCAGTTTGGCCATATTTCAGAGCTGCAACATCACTGGAGTGCCCAAAAGCACAAGGTGTGCAATACTCAGAGACATGGCCAAGGTAAGAAAGGCTGAAAGACGACCACCACTGAACAAGACACACAAGCTGAAACGTCAAGACTGGGCCAAGAAATATCTCAAGACTGATTTTTCTAAGGTTTTATGGACTGATGAAATGAGAGTGAGTCTTGATGGGCCAGATGGATGGGCCCGTGGCTGGATTGGTAAAGGGCAGAGAGCTCCAGTCCGACTCAGACGCCAGCAAGGTGGAGGTGGAGTACTGGTTTGGGCTGGTATCATCAAAGATGAGCTTGTGGGGCCTTTTCGGGTTGAGGATGGAGTCAAGCTCAACTCCCAGTCCTACTGCCAGTTTCTGGAAGACACCTTCTTCAAGCAGTGGTACAGGAAGAAGTCTGCATCCTTCAAGAAAAACATGATTTTCATGCAGGACAATGCTCCATCACACGCGTCCAAGTACTTCACAGCGTGGCTGGCAAGAAAGGGTATAAAAGAAGAAAATCTAATGACATGGCCTCCTTGTTCACCTGATCTGAACCCCATTGAGAACCTGTGGTCCATCATCAAATGTGAGATTTACAAGGAGGGAAAACAGTACACCTCTCTGAACAGTGTCTGGGAGGCTGTGGTTGCTGCTGCACGCAATGTTGATGGTGAACAGATCAAAACACTGACAGAATCCATGGATGGCAGGCTTTTGAGTGTCCTTGCAAAGAAAGGTGGCTATATTGGTCACTGATTTGTTTTTGTTTTGTTTTTGAATGTCAGAAATGTATATTTGTGAATGTTGAGAAGTTATATTGGTTTCACTGGTAAAAATAAAAAATTGAAATGGGTATATATTTGTTTTTTGTTAAGTTGCCTAATAATTATGCACAGTAATAGTCACCTGCACACACAGATATCCCCCTAAAATAGCTATAACTAAAAACAGTGGCGTCACTAGGGTTGGTGTCACCCGGTGCGGTAAGTTATGGTGTCACCCCCCCCCAGAAAGCAGACACACACAAAAACACAGGCACACACACATACAAACACTCAGACACACTTAAAAACATACTCAGATGCACACACAAACACTCGGAAACACACTCAGACACACACACACACAAAAACTCAGACACACACTTACAAAATATGTAAACTGCACTGCATTAATTATGAAGCTCATGCCTAGAGCTGCTCCCTGGCTCAGCAGAACATCAAATGAAAGATAAACAGAGCACTCTAAAAATAAATCACTAAAGAAAAGGTTTAGGCGCAAACTATGAAAATTCTGCTCTCTGACTCTGTTCCAAGTCTGTTAGTGCACAGCCCCAAGCCGCGTGCCTACCGCTTCTTATGGCCAATCACCTCTGCACTCTGCCCACCCCCAGACCCCCGCCCGCCCTCCTACCTGTTCAGTGTGCACTTAGTGTACCGTAACCGTAATGGTCTGGTGGGCATCATACGTGGCTCCTTCACTTTAAAGACAGTGTCAAACAGTCATGTTGTCAGGTGCCAGGCATCCCCTCATGATTTGCCAGTTCCCGTTTAGAGAGACAGCACAGCAGTGAGTGACTCCACTGCTCCACATGTCACTGAGCAGTGAGCACAGATAGGCAGGCAGGTTTAGGCTAGCAGCGCAACTTTGCAAGCCCCATGGCATGCCCACAACATTCATAGCGAAATTGGGCAGGGGAGAAGCAAAGTACAAACAAGCAAAAGCAGCCGGGAAAACTATTTGTTGAAATTGCAGCACTGGCTCAAGGGGCAAAAAAATTGTGTGTCTACAACTTCCCCAGTCCCACCAATGTTCACAAATGCCAGCCCCTCTAATAAAAAAAAAAATCTATGCATCTCAACATTGTATTTCTTTGAATTTCAATAAAATAATTTTTTTTTTTTTTTTTTTTGGTGTCACCCCCTGGAGGGTGTCACCCGGGTGCGGCCCGCCCCCCCCCTCCCCCCCCCTAGTGACGCCACTGACTAAAAACAAACTAAAAACTACTTCCAAAACTATTCAGCTTTGATATTAATGAGTTTTTTGGGTTCATTGAGAACATGGTTGTTGTTCAATAATAAAATTAATCCTCAAAAATACAACTTGCCTAATAATTCTGCACTCCCTGTATGTAGGAAAGACAGTCTGTGTCTTATATAGAACCATGCAGGTTTGTCAGGCTACCAGTAAGGTTAGTACCTTCTAACCCACTCATCTGTCCCCAAATGATGACCTCAACCCAATGCCTCCAGACTAGACTGCCACCTCGGAAGACCTCAGAGGTCTAAAACTTAAACCTTTATGATTCATATAGAACATGCAGTTTTAAACAACTTTTCAATTTACTTCTGTTATTAGGTTTACTTTGTTCTTTTGGTATCCTTTGTTGAAGAGCATACCTATAGGCTCAGGAGCGTAAAATATACGGCAGCAGTGTTTGTAACAAAGATGTTAACAATGCTATACATTGTTGGGCAATAGAAGGCAGCAACATTTACAACAATGTATAACATTGTTACAACTATTGTTGCAAATACTGCTGCCATATAGTGCTCAAGATATGCACATTTGCGAAACTACCTAGATATGCGCTTCAGCAAAAGATACCCAGAGAACAAAGTCAATTTGAAAATAAAGGTTAATTGGAAAGTTGTTTACAATTGCCTTCTCTATCAAAATCACAAAAGTTAAATTTTTCTTTCATGTCTATTTATGCATGATTTTATATATATAAACAATATATACCAGGCACACACAACGCATAACAATGTGAGGGAGTGGCTTATAATGCAAGTTTCTTGTTCACATTTTCTGATCTTAAGGAACTGGCCATCATCCAAATGCTTTTATGTATTAACTTTTATTAAAGCAAATTACTATGTGGTTTGACCAAAAAAATGACATCCATAAATGTTTAATTGCATCTCTGTGGTTAGTTACTTCTCTGTAGAATCTATTTATATTATTAAAAAAGTACACTGGAATCCTTTTTTTAAGCTCACATTGAATAATTTATTAGGTTTATAATAGAACGCATTTCTGTTGGTTAATTGCTAAACATTGGGATAAATGTCTAGAAGCCAGGTTCTATTTCTTAACTCTTCCAGAGATATTTGTTATTCTTGCTCTTTCTTATTGGCGTTTGTTCTAACCTTCTTTGCTGTAATTTGTAGGAAATGTAAATATGGCTTACAGAATGCATAGTCAGTTGGTTTTATTTTGGCTGATTCTCTGCGTGTGTTTTTTGTTTGACGCATCTTTGACGTGGTACTGTCTCAAATTGGGCATGCAATGCCTTCCTCATTCCTCTTTTCATTTTCACATCACCTCTCTAATTTTAGTAGCATTCTGGAAATTCTTGCAGTCGTTGCATCTGCCTCTTAACATTTATTTGTAATGTAAATATCTACTGGGTTTTTTTTCCTTCTAACTTCTGTTTTATGAGAATTCTTATCTTGTTTACATTCTGTGACGTCACTCAGAAACCAAGATTCAGTTTCATGAAAATTTCTTTAAATCAATGCTTCTTTAAAGGGACATGAAACCTTAACATTTTCTTTCATGATTCAGATAGTGCATGCCATTTTAATACATTTTCTAATTTCCTTCTATAATCACATTTTCTTTGTTCTCTTGGTGTCTTTTGTATAAAAACATGGATGTACGCTCAGGATCATGCATAAGTCTGGAGCACTATGGGGTATATTTACCAGTCCACCTGCAATTGCACAGTGAAATTTATCATAGCACAAGAGAATTCTTTTGCAATGCCGCCCCCTACTCCGGCGTAGCCAATTGCACTAGAGAAGGGAATGTCAATCACACCTAACAAGCAAGTGTCAGGGTGATTGATCTAGTGATTGATGTCTGACTCACTCTACACACACAAACACTGTCTGTGCACAACATTGCAAAGATAGATAGTAGGTAGGCTTCTGTTATTATTACCGCAACTCGCAAGCCCCACAGCGCACGCCCACTGACTCACTGCCACATATCTAAGCTGAAAGCACTACCGCATTTAAAATAAAATCATGCAGCGCATGGAGGATAAACCTCCCATTCTCTGCGCCCCCTGTGGGGGGTGCCCTAAGGATGCTGCTTATACTGCCTTACACAAGCGCCGGCCCTGCACAAACCTGTTCCACATAGCTGCGAAAGCTGCAAACGCAGCTTAATAAATGTACCCCTATATGGCAGCAGTTGTGCAAGAAAGTTATCCATTTGCAAGGGTAAATATACAGTACATATATAATATAACATTTTTGGTATATAATTTCTTTGGGGGGGCGGCAAGTGCATTAAATTGTGTCTTCGCTTGTGTAGCCAAAGATCATTACACCAGCCCTGTGGTTATGGGTTCTCAAAAATTATAATTTTAAATAATAAAAAGGAACAAAACTCTTTATGTTGGGGGTAATTGGGGGGACATTTTTTAAATTAACCTAGGTTCCAATATGGTGGTTCCCATTACTTTAGGGAACCTCTATGGAAAAACCAACACGTTTCAAAGTTACATTACAGGAAAATGTGACAAAATAAATAATAAAAGTATATAGAAAAGTTTTTTTACTACACAGAACAAAACATTTTTAATTAAAATCTCAAACTTAATGCCACAATAATTGGATACAGAATCAGTTTCACTGAAAATCCTCCAATAAAAAATAAAATAAATAAATTCTGTTTTTAAAACTGTGATTCTACGTCTATATTCATAATAGAAGGTGGAGCATAATCTGCCAGAGTAACTTTCAAAATTCAGTGATACATTTCTGGTATACGCTACATTTATATAAAAACATGACTTTTATGATCCATTCAAATTCCTTTCAAATCTAGTCATATAGTGAGTCTTTTGATGGAGTGGAAAGAAAGGGGTCAAAAAAGGGACAGAGATTAAAGGGATGTAATTTTAAATAACTTTCCAATTTACTTTTATTTTCTAATTTGCTTCATTCTTTTTATATCCTTTTTATGAAAAGTATATCTAATTAGGCTCAGTAGCTGCAGATTGGTGGCTGCACATAGATGCCTTGTGTGATTGGCTCGCCCATGTGCATTGCTATTTCTTCAACAAAGGATATTCAAAGGATGGAGCAAATTAGATAATAGAAGTAAATTGGAATGTTGTTTAAAATTGTATTCTCTATCTGAATCATGAAATAAATATTTTGGGTTTCATGTCCGTTTAATAAGTATAAAGATCTTTGAGAGTAACTAGTAAGCTACTGTTGAAAATGAATGAACAAAAAATAATGAGTACTGAGGGCAGTGTAGTATATACATACTACAGTATGCAGGCCAATCCCAATAAAGAGCTTAATACCCCTGTATCTCTTTTCTTCATGTACAGTATGTCCCTTTTCTCTATGAGAAACATAACACTGCACAGGTTCTAAAACAAAATGCCCAAGCTCTGCCCAAAATGGCTTAGTCGTGTCCAAATCATAAAAACCTACATAAGACCCCACTTAGTCACTAGATCAAGCAGACTGCCCTGGATCGCTCATGCTCCGCTTCCCAAGACACTCACTTACAAATAATGGAATGTATGTTAGATGTGTGGAGATCTGGAGAATTGCATACATTAGCCAGTAAAACATACTTAAAGGGACAGTCTAGTCAAAATTACACTGTCATGATTCAGATAGTGTATGCAGTTTAAAACAACTTTCCAATTGACTTTTATCATTAAATTTCCTTTGTTCCCTTGGTGGTATATTTGAAAAGCTAAACCTAGCTAGGCTCAAACTGATTTCTAAACCGTTCAAAACCGCGTCTTAGCTCAGAGCATTTTGAAAGTTTTTCACAGTTATACAGTACTAGTTCATGTGTGTCATATACAGGGCCGCCATCAGGGGGTGACAGGGGTGACTCCTGTCAGGGACCCAATGGGCTAGGGGGGCCCCATGAGGCAAGAACTAAAAAAAAAAAAAAAAAAAAAAAAAAAAAAAATTTTTTTTTTTTAAATTTTGGCAGCCACCAGTGGGTACTACAGCAGAGTGCTAATTGAGCATGGGAAATGTTATTACAATGAGTAAAGTATTAGCATTTGAGAGGATTTCTGAGTGTGCACTAAACCACTATGCACAGTGTGAGACAGACTTGGCACTTTGTTTGTAGAGTGTGTGCCTGAGTCAGACGGCTGATCGCTTTCATTTGCAGAGGAGGTAGGAATTACTTAGCAAATGTTTTTTATTTCTTTGTGCAATTTAAGATTGTAACTTCAGTGTGGTAGTAGTTGTATGGTGGGGCCAGGGGTCCATAAAAACACATTTTTTAGCAGCAGTGTATTTATGATTATTTGACAATGCTGTAGAAATTCTATATTTAAAACCATGCAGAAATGTTTCCTCCTCAATACACAAATGATATATATTACATTCCAGTTTACTGCCCCTTTATGCAAGGACTTTCCAGATACAAGGAGGCATTTTATCTAAGATTTTTACATCTGCATAACATGTTATACTCTCAGACTAAGATTGCTCAGTGTTGGAAATGAGACAGGTTAACTTAAAACTGTTCAGTTTACTCTACAGCTGACTTAATTTTGAAATGCATACCAACAATCTTAAATCCTGCATTTAACCAGATCTAATGGCATGAGTACCACAGCTTATGGTTCCACCAAGACCATATAGAGTACAGCATTTTCAAAATCCACAAGTACAGCTGACAGATGGGAACATTTGTACACTATATTTGAAGTGGTGCTCTTGGTTGGGGAAAATGGAGAAAATATTAAACAAACATATGTCAACCTTTTAAAAATACTTTTCTTCATCTAGCCATCTACCCAGATCATTAATGTACAATTTTGAATTCACAGAATTATTTTTGTTTGCACATTTACAAATATGATTCTTTAAAAAGTGATTTCTTAATTTCTGCATTTTTTTATCATGCATGTCACACACTGTTGATTTAGGGGATGCAAGGTGCATAAATGTTTCCTACTGTGAGTGTTTCTGTGGGTGTCTGTGTTTATGTCTTTGTGCTTTTGTTTGTGTCTCTATGAGTGTGTATGTATTTTTTTCTGTTGGTATCTCTGTGAGGGTGGGTGTGTATGTCTTTGTGCATTTTCTGTGGATGTCTGTGAGGGTGTGTGCATATGTCTTTGATCTTTTTCTATGGGTGTCTCTGTGAGGGTGAGCGTGTGTTTGTCTGTGTATTTTCTCTGGATGCCTCTGTGAGGGTGGGTGTGTATGTCTGTGTTTTCTGTGGATGTCTCTGTGAGGGGGTGTGTGTATGTATGTCTGTGTTTTCTGAGGATGTCTCTGTGAGGGTGTGTAGTTTCTGTGGGTGTCTCTGTGAGGGTGTGTGTATGTCTTTGTGTGTTTTCTGTTGATGTCTCAGTGAGGGTGTGTATGTATGTCGTTCTGTGTTTTTTGTGGGTGTCTCTGTGTGTGTGTGTGTGTGTGTGTGTGTGTATGTCTTTGTGTGTTTTCTGAGGCTGTCTCTGTTGGTGTTTCCTTGGGTGTATGTGCAAGTTTGAGTTTGTGTGTGTCCATTGTCTGTTCATTTTTAGGACATTTTGATCTTACTACTGATTATTCACATCTTTCTACAGACTTTGAGACTAATGAGACCTTTCCGGAAGTCACCAATCCACCATTTAACCTTTAAATTATTTTTTAGGCAGTTCAGGGCCCTTCCTTTCAGCCACTGCATGCTGTTGTCATCATTTACTTGGTATCTTCCTTTACAAAAAGATAATCAGAACTCCATATTTTGTTTTCTAAATCTCCTTTTTTTTACAAAACTGTAGTTTACCTCATTACTTGTCAGGTAAATGTAAACCAGTGCTAAGTGTCTGTTTGGGTGTCTGTGTCTGAGTTTCTTTGCGTGTTTGCTAGAGTGTCTATATGTGAATCCTTATGTGTGAGTGTGTGTGTGTTTTAGTGTATGTTACTACCTTTACAACATTTCCAAGTTTAAATAGACACTTAAGAATAAAGTGCATATACGTTTTAGTCACTTGGTCAAAAATTGCACATGTCAAAGGAGGGGGGGGGGGGGCCCTGATCAATGGTTAAGTCAGGGGCCCCAAAATTTCTAGTGGCGGCCCTGGTCATATAGATAACAATTGTGCTCACTCCAGTGGAGTTATTTAGGAGTCTGCACTGATAGGCTAAACTGCATGTCTGTCAAAAGCACTTAGATAAGGAGGCAGTCTGCAGAGGCTTAGATACAAGGTAATCACAGAGGTAAAACATATATTAATATATCAGTGTTGGTTATGCAAAACTGGGAAATGGGTAATAAAAGGATTATCTATCTTTTTAAACAATACAAATTCTGGTGTAGACTGTTCCTTTAAATATGACTACCCTGTTTCAAAGTTGGCAAGTTTCCTAAAATGGTAGTCGACTTGACTGTACTTCTGACACCGACATACTCTACACGCTCTTCACCTCAATACACTAACACTTAGGCCCAGATTTGCACCACTGGTGCCCCTAGGCAAAAGATAATTTGATAACCCATGACTTGTGCCCAAATTACCATTTAGGTGTGCAATCATTCACCATTACCAGACCAAATACGTCTGTTTAATTTGATAAAGCTCTCTATAAATCTCCAGTACAGTTACTGATATCATGTACTATAAACTGAAACTAAATTTAACTGAATTACAAATGAGATTGGCACCAAGGTGCTGTTCTACTAACTGTGCCCATCCTCATCTAGCACAGCGATACCAACAAGACCATCAGAATAAGTTTACCATATAACAAAGCATCTGATAAATATATTAGCCAGAAAGTAACAAAGCAAATATTATGTATACATGTAACATAACTGGCTATGATATCAGTGAGTTCTATGTAGCTTATTATTATTATTATTAGCAGTTATTTGTAGGGCGCCAAAAGATTCTGCAGCGCTAGTACCTGGCCACAATATATCATAAACCACTACCTTACCTACAATAAACAAAACAAATTATATATTTGTTACCTTCTGGGTGATATTGTTATACCAAAGTTATGTTTATGTCATTGCTGTTATTCATGTTGTTATAAATAACATCATTAAAAAGTTCCAGAGCATAATTTTAAAATTACACTTTGCACCCCCCTCCTCCACAATCCTTTGGATCAAAAAGGGCTCAGCTGATAGTTTGTGATCGACTCCTCTAAGCGCTTTCAGCACTTCATTGTGTTTTTAACTCTTTATTTAAAACCCAATTGTATGCTCAATATATGCAACCACTGACCACCCAGCTGCAGAGTAAGTTTTTGTTAGCGCTGGGCAGTACAGCCAATCAGAAAGGTAGTATAGTCAAAATTAAACTTCCATGATTCATAGAGCATGCAATTTAAACCACTTTCCAATTTAATTATATTATCACACTTGTTTTTGTTCTTTTGGTATCCTTTGTTGAAAAGCATATGTACATATCCTCAGCAGCTGCAACACATTACTGGAAGCTAGCTGCTGATTAGTGGCTACACACATTTGTCTTGTGTCATTGGCTCACCTGTTCATCTAGCTTTCTTAAGTGCATTGCCGTCCATTCAACAAGAGCTACCAAGAGAATGAAGCACATTTGATAAATATGTTAATTGGAAAGTTGTTTAACATTGTTTATCTGTATCATGAAAGGAAAAAAAATGGATTTCATCCCCCTTTGCTCTAATTATGTATATGACAGGCTATTAAAGTTACAGTTGAGTGTCCCTTTAATTATATGTTCTGTTACCAACACCATGAGCAGAAACTGAAGGATATTCTGTGTGTCAGTTGCATTCAGAGATTGCCTCACATGCTTCTTGCGCTTATCTATACAGGGTTATCCTGAACCACACCCGACAGCAGATGACAGTTTCAATATGCCAGCTTTATCTCTGCAGTTGATCGTTACATTCTGCGGAATTCCTGATGCTGAGTCATGGTTTGCTGTCTTTTCTCAATACATTTATAGACAGATAACATTTTTTAACAGACACAAATTTAAAAGTAAGGTTTCTTAACATCCTACAAGGGATCCATAGATAGATTTCAGTTAGTCCATGAAATTCCATGTTTATTTTCACTAATGGAAGTTTAGAATTTCCATAGATAATGAATGCAGGTAACAAACCACACAGTAGTATTGTCAGTAGTTATAATATAAATAAAAGAAAAATCTCAGATATTTTCATATTGCATTAGTATTTTTGCAGCTATCTTGAAATAATATTTAAATTCATTCCTACTTTATAAATGACGCTAGTAATTAGACTCACAAGTAGATCTCAGTCTTCGGGCCAATTTATTAAGGGCCGAATGGCCCTGAATGAATCCTGTTTCCACGCAAGCCTTGAGGCAGATCCTTAACTTGTACGCTGTCTCTGAGTCTGCGGACATCAATCTGCCCAATCTCATACGATGGGGTTGATTGACACCCCCTATTAGCGGCCGATCGGACGCAAATCTGCAGGGGGCGACATTGCACAAGCAGTTCACCAGAACTGCTTGTGCAATGTTAAATGCAGACAGCGTATGCTGTCGGCATTCAGCGATGTCGGGCGGACATGATCAACTAAAGCAAATCATGTCCGTCCAACTGTTAATAAATCGGCCCCTTCATCTCTATAGACACATGTGTGATGGAGATGACCAATGATTAGGTAACTCTACACCTAGGGCTCGATTTATCAAGCCCGTCTCCCCCCTTTGGCTGTAGGTTCGCACAAGTGAACCTGCAGTCAGGATTTATCAAGCAGCGGTCATGCTTCCCTGCCCTGTTCTCCACCTCCTACCTGCGTGTGATTGGCTGTGTGTGGGCAGGAGGTGGGGTTGCACAAGAGTGCACGGGAGCGCTTGTGCACAATGGTAAACGCACAGTGCTGCCCACCAGAGGAGAAGCCGGGTGTACAGGGGCGAATATGTACACTCCTGTCCACCAAGGGATGATAAATGGGGCCCCTAGTATTTGTATAGCTACCAAACGTTGAAACTGCTTGCTTTCACGCTGGTTACTGTCTGACATCTGTTACATAATGCAACAACAAAAATAGGTACAGAACTAGTTAAAGCATTTAAGTACTATTTCATCATCATCCGATACACTTGTATCCCAAAGGGGAATTGCGGGGGGTGCCCCAGTGGTCTATAAATAATATTTTAAGGAAAAAGAAAAAAGTAACCACTCTCAGAGCACATACTTAAACACATAGGTAAATCAGTTGAGAGGGACCTGCTTATAATAAAACTTAACATTTAATTCTAAATAGTTAAAAGTAACATCCTGCAAAGGATAAATATAAAAACAATTAAAAGAAAAACAAAGTAGCAATGTCAGAGTAACTGGATAGTAGCACAATAATAATATATCACGCCTGTCCGTGAGTATACTGGATGAAGTGAATCTACGGTATATTTGGAAAATAGGCACGATTGTATTATTGATAGATTGAGTTTGTTTAGCAATCACAAGCCCATACTTTTTTTACAATAATTGTAGGTAGCTGCCTACCGAGAGATAGTCTGCTAAGCTTAATTGAAAAAAAAGTTTCCCTCACAAACTACGGTCTTTGATTTGTGGGGAAGCTTAATTGATTCCCCACAAATCAAAGACCGTAGTTTGTGAGGGAAACTTTTTTTTACCTCGGTGGACATCTTACAATGGTCCTCTGATTTTGCTTGAACTTGTATAGTTTTTGAAAAAGTGACAATCCTATGCCTTTTTTTACTATTTGAATTGATACATTATTATTGTGCTACTATCCGGTGACTCTGACAGTGCTACTTTGCTTTACTTTTAATTGTTTTTATATTTATCCTTTGCAGGATGTTACTTTTAACTATTTAGACTTAAATGTTAAGTTTTTTTTATAAGCTGGTCCCTCTAAACTGATTTACCTATGTGTTTTAGTGTGTGCTCTGAGAGTGGTTACTTTTTTCTTTTTCCGTGAAATATCTATGTTACTTTGCAGTATCCCCTATTTGCAATAGTTTGTTGATCAATATGTGAAAGGAGGTAAGTCGTTTGGATTGTTTGTTAAAGGTTTACAAACTGTACAGTTCAGAAAATAATTCTTTTTTTTTTTTTTTTTTTTTTTAATCTTTTATTGAGGTTTGTAGAAGAGAGGAAAAAAAAAAGGCATACAGATTTCAAGAGCAAGACAAATAAAAATTACAATACAGTATTTCGTTACAATATGCAATATACATCATGTCTTACAATGGTTTTAAGCCTCATAACAGGTATCCGGGGCCTCTAACGGACCTTAAGATAGGTCAAACTGTCGCAAAACGAGGCTTCCCAAGATATAGAAGACCACCTATGGGTCTCATAACAAAGAAAAATCCTCATTTTTATATAAAGGTGTTTGTTTATAACTTCAACCAGGGGTACTTAGTAATACTATGAACAGGAAACCAACAATAAATAACAGTAGTCTTAACCTGCAAGAGATGCGTGGGGTAATATCAGAGGTCATGGAATAATACCATGAATATTGTAGATATGAAATCGTATTTATAAAGGTGTCTTTAAGTTAAGGTGTTTGAGAATGAAACCAAAGGAGAGGAAGACTACAGAAAAAATATGGTTGTGCAACAGAGTGTCGGAGAAGGGGGGAAGAAAAAAAAAAGAGGGGGAGCAGTAAGGAAGGGGAAAGAGAGGGGGAGAGAAACAAAAGGAAATATAAAAAACAACCTATACGTCCAATAGGGCTCTCATGCAACCCAAATTTTGGGTTTACTTAGATTGTCTCCAAATTTCCCAGGTCTGGGTGTGCAAGTTTGTCTTGTTGTTTATGGTGAAGATAGGGCTCTCCATACATTCCAAATAATCCATAATCTTAGCTATATCGTTCCAGGTAGGAAGAATAGGCTGTTTCCATAAGCGAGCAATGGAAAGTTTAGTAGCCATTGCCAGGTAAATAGTAAACAACCCTTTAGGGTTGAGGGGAGTCTCCACAGACAGATGAAAAAGTATAGTTTGTGGTTTTGTCCACATAGTAGGGTCAAGAGCATGACATCTGTGGGAGAGCATTTTCCAGAGGGGCTGCAGTACAGGGCAACTCCACCAAATATGTGACGGAGAACCAACTTCCCCACATTTCCTCCAACACAGCGGAGAATTCAAGGGGGAAATTTTAAAAAGTCTTAAGGGAGTAAGATGCCACTGAGTGCAAATTTTAAGGTGTAGCTCCATTAGGGTTATACAATGGAGAGCCTGTTTCGTAAGTAGAGTGGCCATAGACCACTCCTCCTGTGAGGCATGAAAGTACAGAGCCCTTTCCCATGATATAATATAAGGCGATTTGTAAAAGGTTGGGGGTTAAGTAAATCTTGGTAGGAGATGGAAAGGGACCTGAGGATCCTCCGAGCTGTGGCCCAACGCTGTTCCCAGTTGGTAAGAGCTTGTAAGGGGAAGGCCGTGAACCCCCATGAGTGAAGCAAACTCCTCAACCTCCAAAACTCAAATTGGAGCAGCTGGGTGGGATGGTATGTGGAGTTAAAGATGGTTGGTGGCATTAGTTGTCCCCCTGGGAAAAGGTCAGAAATAGTGGAAATGCCATGCGAGTGCCATAGTGAGGGATGTGAGTCCCTAAGGGCACGGAGAAGACTGGACAGCGTGTGAACCGGCGAAGGGTGTGGAGCTATCTGCGACAAGGAATGGATTTTATCCCAAAAAACAATTATAAAGTTCTGAATTTTGAAAGAGGCCCGAGTGTGCTTAGGAATCCAAAGCAAGTCGGAGAGAGTGAGTGAATCAGGGAGAGTTGCCTGTTCTATTCTCCACCACTTACATTCTGAGGTGTCTGTGTTCCACGGAAGAATATGGGCCAACCTAGAGGCCTCATGATAACACGCCAAGTTGGGGGCGCCCGCACCCCCACTTAGTATTGGAAGTTGTAAAATTTTTGTAGCTACCCGTGGATGCTTGAATTTCCAAATAAATTTGTTGCAGAGCAGCTGAAACTTCCCTATAAGAGATTTAGGAATAGGTATCTGCAGAGTTCTAAACAGATAGGTCAGTTTTGAAAGGAGGGTCATTTTAAAAGCTGCAACCCTGCCCAGCCATAATTCTAAACTCTTTTTAAGGTGTCTTAGTGTAGTAGCAGACTTCCCAACTGTCTCTATTTGAGAGGGGTAGTCCTTAATTCTAAATTCTTTATCCCACTGTTCATAATCTCCTTTAGCTTTGCACGTTACCCACCCAGACACGTCTGAAAATACCCATAATCACACCCACTATCTGCTCATGACCCACCCCCTCCTGACACAGCATCGCCCACAAAACAACAATGCCCCCCCTCAAACTTCTGAGCCCCTAATGACTAGCCACAAATATTGGGAGGTATGATGTATTTAAATATTATTCTAAGAAAAGTTCCATAAGATTTTGTGGCACAAAAAACCTTTCCCTGAATCTACATTACATCCATCACATACATGAAAACACATCAGATGTTAAAAGTGATAATATATTTTTGCATGAACAAGTATAAGCTTTAAACTAATACAAAGGGGCCTATTTAACAAAGGTCTGTCGGACCTGATCAGACAGTGCGGATCAGGTCCGACAGACCTCGCTGAATGCGGAGAGCAATACGCTCTCCGTATTCAGCATTGCACCAGCAGCTCTTGTGAGCTGCTGGTGCAACGCCCCCCCTTGCGGATTTGTGGCCAATCAGCCACAAGCAGGGGGGTGTCAATCAACCCGATCGTACTCGATCGGGTTGAATTGTGGCGATGTCTGTCCGCCTGCTCAGAGCAGGTGGACAAGTTATGGGGCAGCGGTCTTTAGACCGCTGCTTCATAACTGGTGGCTCGCCAGAAACACGGGGTTTCAAGCTCCGTACGGAGCTTGATAGATATGCCCCAAAGTGTCTGTTTTACTTTTTATAACTGATACAAAGGTATCTGTTGCCAAGTGGGATAATTCCCACAGAAAAAGTTGATTCATTCAGCCCAGAAACTTTCGTTTTCCATTTTGTAATATTCTCTTTTAGATTTTTTTTTATTACAATGTCCCTTTTATAGAGAATAATCATTAAACATAAAAAGCTTATTTGGTAAATGAAAACTTCTTCAAAGTTTTCATTGAAAGTGCCAAAAGTACACTTTTAGCTAAAGCTGGAGTAATTCACAGGAGCGTGCTTTTGGAGGGCTATGGAAAGCACCAGAGGCAGTTATCTCTTTGGTGCTTACAAAAGCATTAAAGGGACATTATACACTCATTTTTTCTTTGCATAAATGTTTTGTAGATGATCCATTTATATAGCCCATAAAGGTTTTTTTTTAAATAAATATATAGTTTTGCTTATTTTTAAGTAACATTGCTCTGATTTTCAGACTCCTAACCAAGCCCCAAAGTTTTATGTGAATACTGTCAGCTACCTTCTCCAGCTTGCTCCTGTTTGTGTAAAGGGTCTTTTCATATGCAAAAGAAGGGGGAGGGGGAGTGTCTTATTTGCCACTTGCAGTGGGCTTTCCAGCTACATTTTCAACAGAGCCAAACTGACAGCTTCTAAGAAAGTTTTTAAACAGTTTTATACTGGATTTTTATATCAGTATCTGTGCATCTTATTCTTTATAGTAGTGTCTATTACATGCAGTTATATGAAAATGAGTGTATACTGTCCCTTTAAAGACATTTGAGTGACAGCAGTCAATATTTTTTCCTTAAAATGCATTTTAAATAAAAGGCTTCTCAATATAATTAACACATTTACGGTAAGTAGGCTTAACCCAAGCACCAACTAATTACTTGTCAATGTATAAGATTATAGAAGAAAATCTTATTATTGATACTAATTAGTAATTACCATACT